>NC_142012.1:73899059-74071559 GCF_049901735.1 Notechis scutatus
CAGTCCCCATCTGCGGTGATTTTGGAGCCCAGGAAAATAAAATCTGTGACTACCTCCATTTCTTCCCCATCTATTTGCCAGGAATTGAGACGGCTGGATGCCATGATCTTAGTTTTCTTAATGTTGAGTTTCAAGCAAAAATGTTGAGTTTAGCACCCTAGTGCTTCATTTATTCTCTTAAGCTTCCCATACAGATCAGATTAAAATAGGACCAATTATTGTTCAATTGGGAAACGTGTCCCTTCCCAGCTGTGAAATCAGAGACATGGCTTTCAACAAACATTGCTGTGGATGTACCTGAAAATAGATCATTCCCTTTCCCCCAAGGAGGCTGGAGCTGCAGCTTGACACCGGTCAGCTTTGCAATGCAAAGTCCAACGGAAGGGACTTCTTGTCACAACGGGGAACTGCTAGCTTCCAAAATCTTGGGGTGGGGGGAGGGAGTAAGCATAGAGGGTTTAAAGGTTAGCAGGGAAAGCTTTTTTTAAAAAAAAGAAGCTAGATTATATTTGCATCTTCTGGAGGAACCCGTGGTGCTTGCTTTTCAGTAGAAGTACACAAAATGGAGTTTGTGCTTCCTTTTTTGTGCTTCTGCTTTTCTCCAGAGCCTGGAGAGACAAGATGAAAGGGTGCATCACGACACCCTCAGTCTGTCTGGGTGCAGCCAGAGGTGGTATCCAGCAGGTTCTGACCAGTTCTGGAGAACCAGTAGCAGAATCGGCAAATCCCACCTCTGACTGGCCCCACCAACCCCATCTATTCCTTCCCTTCATATCCCAGCTGATCAGCTGGGTCTCCTTTGGTTGCCCTGCACAGGAGAATGGAGCTGAAAAGCAGGTTAGTGGGGTGGGGAGGGAACGGGGATTTTGCAGTAACCCTCCCCTGCTACTCCCACCAAGCCACACCACGCCCACCAAACCGGTAGTAAAAATTTTTTTTGAATCCCACCACTGGGTGCAGACAAGCTATGTGCGAGTCCTGCTCTTTTGAGACAAGGAAGAGAAGAACGGAGGCCCTGAAATGCCACAGAAGCAAACCCTGATTGGTTTCTCACGCTCTGAAAATCTCTTCCCTTGAAGGAGTTGGGGAGGACTGGAGGCATCCAGGATCACATTCCCCAATGGGTCTCCTTAAGGGGCTCCCAGGGTAGTTAGGGGGAATCAGAGGAAAAATCCCTGCCTCTTGACAGGCAGGATCTAAATCTAAGTCAGGGTGTCCAACCTTGGCAACTTTAAGACTTGTGGACTTCAACTCCCAGAATTCCTCAGCCAGCTTTGCTGGCTGAGGAATTCTGGGAGTTGAAGTCCACAAGTCTTAAAGTTGCCAAGGTTGGACACCCCTGATCTAAGTTGTAAACCGGCAATCTCTTGCTTTTCCTGAAGGAATCTTTGTCTTTATTACTGATCTTTGGCAACAGGATGGGTTCTTTCAGATCCCTTGGCTAGATCCCCCCTCCCCCGACAATAAGATTCTACTGCTGTAAATCTGCACCTTCTTCGGTTTTTCTTACAGAAGTTGGGGTGAATTCTTGTAAAATGCATTAAAAAAAAAAAACATCTTTCCTTGCAAAGGCGTCCTTCTTCCTTATTCCCAGCAAAATGAGAAAATATCTTGTCCGTCAAAATAGAACAAAAATCATCTCTTTCGATTTGAATGGTTAAAAGATTTTACCTTCTAAATCAGGGGGTCTCCAACCTTGGCAACTTTAAGTCTGGTGGATTTCAACTCCCAGAATTCCCCAGCCAGCAAAGTCCACCAGGCTTAAAGTTGCCAAGGTTGGAGACCCCTGTTCTAAATTGGCTTGATCCCTGCCTGTCTGCAAGAGACTTTGCTGGAGCGAAGGTTTGCACAGAGAGGACATCCCTCCTAATGGATTCAGTTGCCTTTCTCGTTCTCCCCTTGCAGCGTTTCAGCCTAAAGCTTTGTGTAGTATTTTTAAACGCCAGGAATGGCCATGGTCGTTTTCTTTTTGAATGATGTACCTTGAAGGAGTCACAGTAAGCTCCGCTTGAATTCTCTGCAAGGAAATAGAGAGGAGAAACCCCCCTCCCCAGAAATGAAGGGGCTTAGACTCGTCACCCAGGGGCTTCCCTTTGCGGCTGAATCAAAGGCAGTGGTGCCGGAGGGGCCCAGCAGGAAGGCATGGAGCATGGTCTGTATCAGCGGAGGAAAATAATGCTTCCTTCTTTTTCTCCACGGTTTTCAATTTGAGATCATAGAGAATCAGCTTTCCACCCCCTTTCTTTGAGACAGAAAGGAGTAAAAACATAACTTGTGTTTTGTTAAAGAAAGCTGGACATTTTGGAACATGGGTGGGGGGGGACAGTAATCTTTTCTCGGTGGATAATCTTTTATCCTCGGATCAACTGAAACACTTCCTGTCAAAATATTACTTTCGTGTCCCAAGCAATCTCCCCTCCCATTATTTTTCTGACAAAGTCTTCGAAATGCATCGCTGCACATCTTTTCTCTTGTACAATCCAGCATTCATTTTTACCCTGGGAATCTTATTCTTCTTTTTAAGCATTGGAAAACAGCTGATCAAATAATATGGAGTTAAATAAAGCTGTTAGCTTTATTGCCTGTAAAACACTGGCCTGGATTATTTTTTCTGGAAAGCCGTGGTGCTAAATACGTGCCCTCGGTGTCTTTTGCAATCATCCTGCTCCAGATCTTCACCGTCTTTGCATTCTGACCTGAAGCTGAAGTCCATTCGGCTTTCTGAGGTCGACCACGATAACATGACTGTTTCAAATGGAAGGAGATGAACAATGTCTCATTTTATAACAGGATGGCAGTTTAAACTGCCATTTGCAACTTAGTTTTAAAATATAAAATGCAGAGAAATTTTTTTTTAAAAAAGGTAGAATCATTTTTGATTAACTAGACCAGGGTGTCCAACCTTGGCAACTTTAAGACTTGTGGACTTCAACTCCCAGAATTCCCCAGCCAGCTTTGCTGGCTGAGGAATTCTGAGAGTTGAAGTCCACAAGTCTTAAAGTTGCCAAGGTTGGACACCCCTGGTCTAGACACTGAGGATTAGTTTCTACTTCTCGGGTGTAGCTGAGGAGTTGTTGGTTTTTTAAAAATAAATTTATTTATTCAATGTTTCGTCCGTTAAAAACAAATTTTCACATTTTAAAACATTGCTAAAGCAGTGTATACATTTGCATTTCACTTCTATTAACGTATTATACATCTTTGTATTTACTTCTTTGTCTTCTTCTGAGGAGTTTTATTTTTGTTTATTATTTTGTTTCCTGCAGCTGGCATGTGGTTATTCCAAATGCTGATTCTAAGTGTATTTGCGATACAAAAACAGCCAAGGAAGAATGAGCTATAAAATCCGGTGTCAGATCTGCCACACATTGTTGCTGCATTCATCCATCCATCCATCCTTCCTTCCTTAATTAATTCATTAAGAACCCTTTCCTAATTAACAGTTCATTCTTTGTGAGACATGGGCTCTGGCGAGTGCCTTGTTTTCCTTTAAGGAGAAATACTCGGATCTTATAGCTTCTTCGCCCCGAAATATTTGAATGCCTTTGTGGCAATGTGGCAGGATCGGTGCTGCTTCTCCTCTTCCAGAGATCTAAAGGCAAGATGGGGAGGAAAGCCTTGTTTTTTTTCCTGAAGATCCCTCTCATTCCTCAGGGCTGCCTGTTTGTGTGGAAGCCTGTCCTACGGAGAGAGGGATGAGCACGGGCCAGCCCTAGGCAAGAGGGGACTTACGTCTGCTATTTGTGGCTCCTTGGAGCAGCCGGTTGCCAAGGCGATGCTGGCACCATCCCAGGAATGGCGGGTGGGCACCACATTGGCCTCCTCCTCCCAGTGGAAGAAGCTGCTACCTCTGATCTGCTGACGATCATTGGATGCTTCCTGAGAAGCCATCGGAGGCCTCTGGAGTTTTGGGTTTCTACCACCTGTTTCATTGCAATGGTGGCTCTTCTGCACAAACAGCTTGGCATGCCTAGGAATGCGTGAGGCGTATGTTACATGCGCCTGCACACCCACTGCTGCCTATTTTGTCCTTAGGATTCAGCCAAGCGGGAGTGATTAAAAAACAACAACACCCCAGGTTAATTACTCCGACCTCAGGAACTTTGCGCTCCTCCTATGAATTAGAGCTAATTAGATCTGATCTTAAAGAGCTTAGTGAACGGTTGTGGATTAACCGGCTCTTTTTTTCCTTTCATGCTTCCTCTTTTGTAGGTAAGTCACTCTGGCATTGACCAACCCTGATTTCACCCACTGTAATCGCTTTCTTTCTTACTGCCCTTGCCCAGTTATGGCCTGTGAATCCTAAAAGGTCTATTTTGGCAGGAAATAGTAGGGTGCTTGTAGTGTGGCTACATTGAAGCATGCGTATTCTGATAAAGATGGTAAGTGTGGATTTTCCATCTTTACCTGCAACCTGTCAGAGCATCTTTAAAGGTCGGGGAGGGGGGAATGCAATCTTCTAGAACCTTCTGAGCCTTGACTTGGACAGTAGTTGCTGTGTCTGGAAGTAAAAGAGGTGAACAAGGAGGACTTCAGCGGTTGGAGAGAAGGCTGTTGATTTCCTCCTAAGATTCCTTCTCAAATTGCAAAGACTCTGTAGGTCAGGGGGATGGACGACTACGGCTACGGCTTCAAAACAATCTGTTCCAAGTAGCCTGAAGAAAACTGGGTGGCAGGAAAGGGAAGGGCAATAGGTAGGCAACTATTGCTGCAAATTCTCTTCAAAGAGGTGTTTAAATGTAAGGAGAAGAGGAAGTTGAAATGCACTGTTAAATACAGCTTTACAAGGGCGGTCCTTAGGACTATGCTTAGTGGGGTTTACCCAACTATTTCTTAGCAAGAAATTTCATTTTGACATTTGCAACATAGATTTAATTTGTTTACTACATGGGCTCCCCATATGTCTTAGCTGGAAATGTTTATTTTAGGGATATAATATCCTAAATGATGCCTGTTGCCACAGTGATGTTCAAGCTATATTTTGTCACTTCACCCTCATAACATAATAAATGTTGACATTCTCCCATTGGGTTATTTTAGAATTAAAAGAATTAAACAGGAATTGTGTTTACTTTTTCAGTTTCTATTTAAAGGATCAACAGCTTGTTATTCATCTTAGAAAAAAGCTCATGTTGGTGCAAAAATAAAAGAAATCAATTTTTTTTGAAGGAATGTTCAGGGAAACTAGAAATATGAAGACTCAGGGTAGGAATTGGGTTTTTTGTGACTTTGTCACTTTTTCCCCCCTGGATGTTGAAATGAAACTTGAAAAATATGATGAAAAAGATAAAACAAATAAGGCGTGGCTAAAATAATTTGTCATCCTATATTAACTAATATTTAGAGATGTAACAGGTTCTCTCACTACAGGTAAACTAGATTTTGGAAGTCCTTGGAAATGATAAAAATCAAGCTTGAAAGGGAGCCAAAGTGGCTTTTAATGATAGAGAAAACCAGAGAAAAATATATAGAAAACTTGGGTTGTAAAGTAGATTGCAATTTTTTTTTAATGTACAAAAAGATTACATTATGGGATAATTGCATTTTTAAAGTAGTGTATAAAAGGGGGGATTTAGTAAAGGGAATTAAACTCTGGGAACTGCAAAGACAGATTGGATAGAAAGGATACGAATGGTGGCATAGCTGTCATTTTTTTATTTCTGTTTTTGACCAGCATCTTGGCAGGGTGTTCTCAATTTCTCAAGAATGGTAGCATCTGAAAAGGTTAGAATTAGAATTAGAATAACGGAGTTGGAAGTTTAGTTTACTTTAGTTTATTGTCATTGCACACTGGACAACGAAATTAAATACTATCTTCAGTATACATTATGGCTATGAAAATAAACACAAACACACATCCTTCACATTCTATACATTGAATTGAAAACCCCTGATATTGCATGAATATTGCACTATACGGTAGAATATACAGTAGAAGGGACCTTGGAGGTCTTCTAGTCCAACCCCCTGCTTAGACAGGAACCCCTGGCCTATACCATTTGAGACAAATGGTCATCCCATCCCATCCCTTCTTAAAAACTTCCAGTGTTGGAGCATTTACAACTTCTAGAGGCAAGTACTTCCACTGATTAATTGTTATAACTATCAGGAAATGTCTCCTTAGTTCTAAGCTGCTTCTTTCTTTAATTAGTTTCCATCCATTGCTTCTTGTCCTGCCCTCAGATGCTTTGGAGAATAGCTTGACTGCCTCTTCTCTGTGGCAGCCCCTGAGATATTGGAAGACTGCTATCATGTCACCCCTAGTCCTTCTTTTCATCAAACTAGACACACTCAATTCCAGCAACCATTATTTATATGTTTTATCCTCCAGTCCCCTAATCATCTCTGTTGCTCTTCTCTGCACTCTTTCTAGAATCTCCACATCTTTTTTACATCGTGGTGACCAAAACGGGATGCAGTATTCTAGGTGTGGCCATGGCAAGGCATTATAAAAGTGATATTAACAATTCACATGATCTTGATTCTATCCCTCTGTTTATGCACCTAGAAATGTGTTGGCTTTTTGGGCAGCTGCACCACATGTCTGGCTCATATTTAAATGGTTATCCACTAGGTCTTCAAGATCCCTCTCACAATTACTACTATTGAGCCAGTTACACATATACTGTACCTGTGCATTTTGTTTTTCTTGTCGAAGGTTGAAGTTTCAGAAATGCAAGTTGAAAGCTTTCTTTGCTATTGAGCTGTTGCTCCTCCTCCTCCTCCTCCTCCTCCTCCTCCTCATGACGTTCTTGCCCCTTTTTCTTACTGGTATACTTTCATCCATGTTGTTTAAAGGTGAAAAAATAGGACCAAGTAGCCTAATAGCTGAATAAATACAGCTTACTCCTTCCACTTTACAGAAAAAGCTGAAATTATTTCTTGTGTCTGAAAAACTCTAGGGCATACTGGCTGAGATCTAATTTGCATGCATTTTAAGGTCCAAGACCCACTATACAGGGTGACAGCTCAGAAACCTGTCCCCTTCTTTGATGCCTTCAGAATTTCCTTGTAGCATTTAATGCATAACAGGAAGGCAGCTTCTGTCCAAGTAGGGAAGGTTTCCTGGGGTGGAAAGATAACATTTTTCCCACCTAGATATGAGGCTGGGTTGGTAAAGCTTCTTTAAAGATGGTTGAGGAGCTGAGAAGTAGAATAACAAATCCAATAACTTCATCTGAGCTCTAATGCTAGAAATATTCCCAGCTGACTGTTGCAGCATTTTGTTGTTGTTGTTGTTGTTGTTGTTGTTGTTGTTGTTGTTGTTGTTACAGGTAGGGAAGAAAACACAGCTAATTACATGATATTAATCTGAGTGAATTGGTGCATGGTTTAAAAGAAGCCAGGCATCTGAAAGTGGTGATTTTCAAAAATAAAAGCATGTTTTCATATAGTTAACATTCTATTCAGGATGAAGCCTGTTTTTGGATTTCCAGTCTGGCTTCTAGTATGAAAAGGTTCCTTTCTCCTTCTTTTTCAATAAATTTGATGAAATAGAACTTCGATAATGGCTTTTGGCAGCCACAAACCATTAACATTGTCTGGGAAAAATTCATTTTATCAGTTTAGCCTGATGAGTCTACTGTATTTCAGTTGATAGAAGGATGGAACTAAATTATCTTCTGAGACAAAAATCTCAGGTCTGATGAAGATCCACTGGATGGCCCAGACTTGTTAGGGGTCTAAAAATTAGGAGTATTTTACTAGGAAAGCAAACAATTACTTGGAGGATTGAGCAACTCCCTGGAACTCCTTAAAACACCCAAAGTTTGTCCCCAAATGGTCTCGTGGCTCTCTTCAGTTGCAGCATGATGTGATGGGGGACAAAGGAAGAAAACTTTACAGCAGGGGTCCCCAAACTTGGCAACTTTAAGACTTGTGGACTTCAACTCCCAGAATTTTCCAGCCAGCGGAGTTGAAGCCCACAAGTCTTAAATTTGCCAAGTTTGGGGGCCCCTGAAACAAGGCATGACTGAAATAATTTGTCATCCTATATTAACTAATATTTAGAGCTGTAACAGGTTCTCTCACTACAGATAAACTAGATTGTAGAAGTCCTGGGAAATGATAAAAATCAAGCTGGAAAGGGAGCCAAAGTAGCTTTTAATGATAGAGGAAATATATAGAAAACTTGGATTTGTAATGCTGGCTGAGGAATTCTGGGAGTTGAAATCCACAAGTCTTAAAGTTGCCAAGTTTGGGGACCCCTGCTTTAGAGGTTGCCTCTGAGTGTGTCAGAATAAGAGAGAAGGGGCTTCTTTAAATACAGGTACAGCAAGGATGGGTTACATCTGCCTCATTCATGGTCTGGGGAAAAGATGATGGAGACATGGGTCGATGAAAGAGCTTCCCATGGCTCACTCAGGTCATTCTTAGGGGCATGAGGAGGGGGGTACACCAGTGGCCCCCAACCTTTTTTGTGCCATGGCCCGGTACTGGCATCACAAAATGATCCACGGCCCAGTATTGGCATCAGCATGCATGGCAAGGCGAGCCAAGCGACCGGCCAGCCAGCCGTCCCCCGCTTCTCCCCGCCACCTTCAACTCCTCCTTTGTACCTGTGTCGATGGGCTTCGCGACGGCTTCGGGACGGTCGCTCGGCTCGCCTTGCCTTGGGTGCTGAAAGAATCCTCGCGCCTTAGTTTTGTTTGAAGCCGCCCCCCCCCTTCGATGAAACTAAGGCGCGAGGATTCCTTCAGGACCCAAACGCCGCTTTCCAACCGGAAAAGCTCACCGGAAGCACTTTCTCATCAAAACAAGATGGCGGCGCCCAGCAAACCGGCGGCCCGGTAGAAAATGTTCCACGGACCGGTACCGGTCCGGGGCCCGGTGGTTGGGGACTCCTGGGGTACACTATCAAAGAGAAGAATCTACCAGATGATTCTGGAACATCCTTGATAGGAGTGCAGGTCCACCTTTTGGAAGACCTCGGTGGGAGATGCAAGCATCATCCAAGGCAACCTATTGACCCTACTCTTTGGGAAAGGAAGGTTTATGGTTAAGATCAGAACTTAGAACTAGTTTTAAAGAGGTCTGTGGTTGGGAAATTAAACAGGTTTTGTATCTCGTCGGGGCATTTTAATTAACAGCATTTCATATTAATGCATTCTAACACTTCTGTCATCTTCCTTGACTTCTTCCCTTTGTTGTAACACATTTGCAAGGCACCAACTTAATTAACTTAATGGGAGGCTGCAACAGTTTGTCTCTGACATCCTCTTCAAGGAATTTCCCCAGTTTCCTGCGCATCAAGTTGTTGCGTTGAGATACATATAATGAAATAACGGCGGGATTAAATAAGATCTCACAAATAAATTAATAACTGAAGGAAAGAACGAGCATGTTCAGAGATCTGACTGTGGCTTTAGGAGGCTTCTCTTCAGTGAAGCTACAAAATGGCCGTATCAGTCAGCTTCTGCCCTAAGGAAATTCCTGAGCATCTGAAGAGTCAAGCGTTGTGGTTGTGTTTGGTGTGAAGGCTGACATCTCCAGGAGAAGCTGTTCAAAACATGTCAAAATCCTCTCTAAGCCCCTGGCCTTCTTCACAAAAGGTGCCACATGGCCGTCATTGTATCCAGATGGTGCCGTACTTTGTGTGAAGCCTTGCTTTCCAATGTGTGCAGAGCAGAGGTGGGATTCAGCCGGGTCTGACCGGTTCTGCAGAACCAGCAGCGGAAATGTTGAGTAATTCAGAGAAATCCCACTTCTGACTGGCCCTGCTCCCATCTATTCTCCGCCTCCTGAATCCCAGCTGATCAGCTGGGTCTTCTTTTGTTGCCCTGCAGGGGAGAATGGAGCTGGATAGCAGGTTAGTGGGGTGGGGAGGGAATGGGATTTTGCAGCATCTCCTTCCCCTGCCATGCCCACCAAGCCATGCCCACCAAACTACACCATGCCCACCAAGCTATGCCCACAGAACCGGTAGTAAAAAAAAAATGAATACCACCACTGGGGGTGGAGACTTGGATAAATTGCATAGGAGTCTCCCAAGGAGGAACAAAGCACAGCAAGGTGCCATTTTGTTTGCAAACATGTGGCTGTCGTCACCGTCAGAATGACAGGGTGGGTGTGGTCTTATTCCACATCTGGAGATGACATCTGGAGATAAAGGGGATGTTTTCTTTTCCTCTTTATGCATCCTGTTGGAAATTAACTACGGGTGCATTCTTCCTTGCCTCATCTCCTTCCCCGAGTTGCAGCGATAAACATGGGAGAAGAGCCACATTTCTTCCTGAAATTAAGGCAAAAAAAATAAGAAAAACCTGCAGAGGTTGGATTGCAGACTGAAAGCTATGCAAGTGCCCCCAGTCTGGTCACAGGTTGCTGGGCGTGTGGCTGCTGCCAGTCCTTTGGATGGGCCGGGCAAAGGGGGAGAATCCTTGCGTGATCCTGTTTGAAAACCCTGCTGGGGGGTTCACTGGGTTTTCCATTGCAGAGAGGAGTTTACGCCTTGCACGTTGGCACGGATTGAAAAGTTTGTGTTGGGGAGGTTTTTTAATTAAACAGAAAAATCTGTTTAGATATTTTTAAAGCATTTGTATGACTGGGCATAAACGGCAGTGATTTCAGAGCAGGTGTTGATGGAGGGTCTCAACCACTTCTGAAGGCTTCCTGTTTCTGTCATTGTTAATTAAAAAAAAAAAAAAGCCAGCTCTTTTCTGTGCTAAGTAACCATGGAAACCCTGTGATCGTTTTCTACCAGGGATTACGGGTGGCGAGGAAGAGGGTTGCCCTCTTTCAGCTGAAGGCGGCATGCAGTTGGCTGATAACTATGTTAATTGACTGTAACCCTTATCGAGGGGGGCACATTCGGGCATTTTAAACAGACCGAGATTTAAATCTCCTGGTTGCTTAATTTCTTGCATGGAATAAAGTGGTCGGCCTTGCCTGCAGCGCAGTCTGATGGGATGTGTCAGGCGCGCCTTCCAGTCAAGGGGGGAAGAGCACTTTGCACATACAGCTCAAATGTGTCTCTGAAGGGAGCAGCCTCAGGTCAGTTTGCACAGAGGACCACTCAGCCGAACCAGATCCTGAGGCTGCTGTATCATCCTCTCTTTCTGCCCTGAGGCTTCAAGGAAGACTTGGGGAGGAGGAGGAGAAGGGCCGGTCCCCACCCAGCACGTCTTGGAGCAGAAGAAAGACTGCCGTTTTTTTAGCAAAAGCTCACACTTAGCATAGATAGCATCCCTTTGGCTCTGGGGAGGGAATAAAGACGGTCAGAAAATGCACATTTTTATTACTGTTCCTGGATTTAGGTTCTCCCATTCACGTTCATCATCCCACCTGCCCGCTCCTGCTTTGGGAGTTGCACCTGGGCCAACCACATAGTCCTAGGAGCAGGGGTGGGATTTCAAATTTTTTAACAACCGGTTCTGTGGGCGTGCCCTAATTTGTGGGTGTGGCTTGGGGGGGTCATGTGATGGGGTGGTCTGGCTTGCTGACTGGGCGTGGCTTGGTGGTCATGTGACTGGCTGGGCATGGCTTGTATGTAAATATTGTAAATATTTATGTAAATGTTGAATTTTTTATTTTAAAAAGGGCAACTTTTACCCAAAATGAGGCAAAGCAGGCAGGCAGATTGAATTGCTTGCAGAATCACAGCTTCACTCAGAGATCTACCGTGTTTCTCATATAATAAGGCTGGGTCTTATTTTTTTTTTTGCCCCGAAAAAATGGCTAGGTCGTCTTTTCGGGGGTGACTTAATTCCCCCCCCTTGCATCTTCGGGCGGGCGGGTGGCGACAGCTTGGATGTTGACCTCGGCGTTGGTGGGGCACGTCGTATTGGGGTCAACGCAGGCAGCACCATATCCGGGTGCGCAACAAAAGTACTTCCTAACGGCAAGCCCCCCCACCATTCCCCCCATTTTGCATGTTTTAATATAGGCCTTAATTTGGGGGGAGGGTCTTAATTTCATTTCATGCCTATAAAACATGCTGGGACTTCCTATTGGGGGAGGCCATATTGTTGGAGAAACAGGGTACCTTTCTGCAATCTGCTGCCGGAGTCTGCACTGAAAAATAGAAGCTTCAGTCCTAAGGAAGGTTCAGCTCTGCTCTCAGGCCAGGGGTGCGATTTGCCGGTTCTCTGAACTGTGCAGAATCGTAACAACCGGTTCTATAGAACCGGTCTGAACCGGTAGAATCCCGCCCCTGCCTAGGAGCAAAGGAACTGAGGGGAGGGGAGGGTTTTTGCCATTTTGCTAATGGGGACTAACCTCTGCTAAGTCAGGGACCTGAGGCTGAGATGGAGGGAGCTCTTCAAACAGAGGTGGAACAGGTCCAGAGGTACTAGCAGGGCAGTGGTGGAATTCAAATATTGTTGCCACCGGTTCGGTGGGCATGGCTTGGTGGGTGTGCTTTGCATGCATGCACATGTTTTGCATGCATGCGCCCGCCAAACGCACACTTTGTGCAGGCGCAGAGGCGTTTGCCTAAGTCACCTCCTGCAAGCCTGCACGATTCCAGTCGCTTCAGCAGCTGCTGTGTGGAACTATTCTGTGCCGTGCAAAGCAGCTGCGCTTCAAATTCAGCAGGTAAAAGTGAGTATGGGAGCCCAGGCGGGTGGATGGGCCCAACAGCAGAGTGGCCGAGAGAACCGGTTTGGTCTCCGCTGCTCATCGCTCCTACCGGCTCACCAGAACCGGGCCGAACCGGTTGAATACCACCACTGTAAGTTTTATTTATTTGGTTTGTCAAACGCTTACAAGGTAATAAGTATAAGTAAAAACATGGATACATATAAGAAAAATAAAAGAAACAATAGGACAGGGACGGTAGGCACGTTGGTGCGCTCATGCACGCCCCCTACAGACCTCTTAGGAAAGGGGTGAGGTCAACAGTCTAAGGTTAAAGTTTTTGGGGTTTGGGGAAGAAACCACAGACTCAGGAAGAGTATTCCAGACATTGACCCTAGTGGGGCACTGTTGAGCCTTTCTCTTGGAATCTACAGCTTGGTTTGTGGATTTTAGTTTTGGAGGTTGCCTTGCATTGTTTCAGGTGCTTTTAGGCTCGCTCCCCACTAAGTTGAAGCTTGAATTAGCAAAGAATTACAAAATAAATAAATAATTTTCAGAGATATGGTAGCTACACAGCAATTCCATTTGATGTATTGGATGGTATCTCTGTTGCAAAAAGGGGAGGTACATTGGAAAATAATTCTGGGCACCCTAAATTATGACATTACAGAGAAGTCAAACTCCGGGCTTCTCAGTTCTTTGCCATACTAGCAAAAAGCGAATGGTTTCCAAGTTTGGTTTCCATAGAAAGCAAGCACGGGCATAACTAAATTCAATCTAAGCTCTCCATAGTTGCTATCTAAGAGTTGATAAATAATTTAGATAAAGAAATAAATAAAGTGGAAGGAAAGGGGAAGCTAGCAATGTTTGGTTATATTTTCTCTGTGTAGGAAGTCCTTAGAAAGAGATGTCATCCTGCCTGCTGGAGATTTGTGACATATATTAGTGCAATGAGTGTTGGAAGTCATGATAAAGGACCACTAGCTTTTGACATCCAGCCCATCTCTGCAATTTTCCTGGTGAGAGAGATGGAGACCCACAAAATGCCATTTCCTTTCCAGATCAAAAGAAAGGCCATTGCTTTTTAAGAGCTGTGAAGGATAGGAGTTTCTTGGCTGGTGGACAGTATTGGGGTGAATACTGAACGGGACTGCAAAAATCTAGATATCTACTTACCTGGAAAGCTACAGGTGGCAGCAAAGAAGTAGGGGCAATTTTAAACCTTCTGCTGCCATCTAGCAGTCATTCGCATTATTATATTCATGGTTCAGAGCCTCATTGCTGGTTCTCTACATGTTTGAAGTAGGCAGCTTCTCCTTGCTGTAGAGTAGAATCCAGAGGTGGGTATTCAGCAGTAATTCTGACCAGTTCTGGAGAACGGGTAGCGGAAATTTTGAGTAGTTCGGAGAACCGGCAAATCCCCCCTCTGACTGGCCCCACCCCCATCTCTTCTCCGCCTCCCGAGTCCCAGCTGATTGGCTGGGTCTTCTTTTGTTGCCCTTCACAGGAGAACAGAGCTGGAAAGTAGGTTAGAGGCCTGGGGATGGAATGAGGATTGTGCAGTAACCTTCCCCTGCCATGCCCACTAAGCCAGGCCCAACCAGTAATAAAAATTTTTGAATCCCGAGTGGCAACAAACTAAGGCCCTTTTCTTGGAGGATGGAGAGCCAAGGAAGGCAAGGGCCTCATATCTCAGAGTCTGTAAAATAGGGTTTTTTCAATCTTAGCAAGTTGAAGATGAGTGGATTTCAATTCCCAGAATCTGGATGTTGAATTCCACCAATCTTCAACTTGTTACGGTTGAGAATCACGGCTGTAAAACATTGAGATCAGATTTGTTTACTGAGAGAGCTGAAATGCCACGTGGAACACAAAGTTCCTTGACTCTTCCCCACCTTTCTTTTGTGATTTGATGTGCTGAGGACCATGGGATGGATTGTCCTTTTGGAATTCTTTCAGGCAATGCATCGAATTAAACATCAAATCAAATCAGGGGAAACAGTTTTACTGAGAAACCCAACCCCACCCCGCCAATCTCTTATAGCAGAGGTCTCCAAACTTGGCAACTTTAAGACTTGTGGACTTCAACTCCCAGAATTCTGGGAATTAAAGTCCACAAATCTTAAAGTTGCCAAGTTTGTGGACCCCTGTCTTATAGCCTGGTCAGAAATGACAGGGAATTGGATCAGGTACCCATAGCTCTTTTATTGAATCATTTTGATAGAACAGTTTCACCATATAATTCTTTCTTTTAGGATTATTCTGAGGCAATTTTGCTGTCTCAGATTAATAAGTTTTATCTGTTATCCCGATTATCTGGTTTATATAAAATGTTTTTAATGCGTAGTGATATGCATTAATAATATAGAAGTTTAGTAGTTAAAGATTTAATTGTGGTGATTTGAATAATTATTTTCAATATTTAAACATGTTTGCTAATCTGCCAAATACTACCACAGCAGGCTGGGTCTGACCCAACCTCTATTGCACCCTGGAACATCTCTACATTAATTCAATATGGATAACTCAAGGAAGGCATTTTGCACATTGGAAGACAATTTATGTATTTTCTAAGAAATGGACACTTGGATCAGAAAAAGCAATCCAATCAAGAAGATTTCAGTGATGGACAGAAATTTCTGGACTGTATTGCTTTGAATGATGATACCAGAGTTATACTGCATGGCAAAATAGATATACCAAGTAATTCAACGTTCACTATTGTTTATTAAAGATCCATTAGTCTCTTATCTTCTGACAATGTTTGAAAGTCAAAAGTCTTGAGGATGTACAATTGAGATTTTCTGTTTAAATTTTTTTTGTCCCAATTTTATTACTCTTAGAAATAACTCAAGGCAGTGAACATACCTAATACTCCTCCTTTCTCCTATTTCCCCCTCAACAATGATTCACTGTGTCCTCTTTTGTAGCCTGGTTCCTTCATCACTGAAATTCAGAGCCCTGAAAACAAAATGGCAGCATACCCAGATGAGCTAAGTTTAAAGACTTTGGGGCTTCAGAGGAAGCTCCTCCACTGCATGGGACAGACTGTGCAAGAGACAGTGATGGTTGTCTCAGAATACATCCAGGTAACAGGGACACCTTCCTCATAGTCAGGATTTGCCTACTTGCCTCAGGTTGGATCTCATATTTAGAAAACATACATCAGTTGCTAAAATTGTGGCATTAGCCAGTAAATATGTGATCCTTTGTGGCCCAAAGAAGCAAGGGTTAACTAACAGCTCTTTATAAAGGGTCTCTCTCTCCCCCACCCATATCTCTCTTTCCCTCCCTCCCTCCCTCCCTCCCTCTCCCTCCCTCTCCCCCTTTGAGAAATATGACACAGCTGTGCACTTGCTGAGCACTAATGGGACTGAAAAACATCAGATGCAGACATCTTGGCAAATGGCAGCTATTCAGATCCATTTCTGTATCTCTGCAACGTAATAATTGCTCCATGCATTCTAGTTAAATCATGGTTACCGTACTTAAGACACAATGTTCTTTCCTAAAGGACAGGCTGCTATCCTGGTGGGAGGGCCTTAATGTGAAAGAAGGGATGTGTTGCAGCTGCCTTTCCCAGTAGATGTGCTCTGGAAACATGGACTGCAGCTTCCCTTACCCATTATGGGCAACGAAGCTGCAACCCATCGCTTCTGGAGAGCTCCAGATTGGGAAAGGCTGCAATTCAACCCGAGGAGATAAACCAGGTAATCGTTCATATCAGGCGTCTGAAATTTTCCAGAGCCTTCTTTGCAATGGAAGCACACAGACTAAACTTCCAAGGTCCCAGGAACCAGGAGAAGGAAATGTTTAAACGGGGAGAGAATCAATGGGGCAATGTCAGAGCCTGGAATAACTCCTTGTTCCTCCCCAATTAGAAACAAAAACTTTAGACCTAAGATAAAATTACTTTTCTCCTTTTATTTTGGATAGTTCACTTAATTAGAACTCTACTTTGTTCCTCGTAGAATTTGGGTTACCTAGATGGCGATTTTGGGTCCGAGCTTGTTGTGTACGTGTATGTGTGTGTGTGCAGTGCATATGTCTGCAGAGGATATATAACTAGACACCAATCCAGGGCATATACAGAATTCCCAACAGCTGGAAGGGAAGAGATCCATAAAAGGTAGAGAAGGGGGAAATGCAGAAGGAGCCTTTTTCCATATTGAAAGCAGAAAATTATACCAAAGAATTCCAAAGACTATTTTTTTAAAAAATGTTTTTTTTAGTGATTCCTGAGATGCGATGTGCGATCCATTGTTTTATTAGGAATAAATAGGCAGAGAGTAAGGCTGAAGGCAAATGAGAAACATTCCCTTTTTTGCTGGTGCATTTGTCTTTGTCTTTAAATATTTATAATCAAAGAAAAAACATGAGTGTTTCTATTATAGAATATCTGTAAGTCTTTGTTTTCAGTTGAGTGGTAAGCTTGGCTCCAAGGAGAGACAGTGATATATCTGGGTGAGCTCAGAGTGGCATTATGTCATTTTTCAGTTTGGGGGAAAGACGCTCCCAATCCAAATGTGTTATTGCCAAAAGAACATTGGGTTGTTTGAGAATGTTTGAGGACAGCCTCCCGAATCTGGTGTATCCCAAATTTGCACTGCGGCTTTCATCCATGCGGCTTTCATGCCACGATGTGGGAATGATGGGAATTGTAGTCCATGCATTTTGGAAGCTGCTTCGTTGAGAAAATCCAGGATGCCATTAAATAAATGCTAAAAATAGATAGAGAAGACCTATTGTCCCTTTCTGATCTTCCCTTTTTTCCTAATGTGTGGAAATACCTATTCCTAATAATTACCAGTATTACTCTATGTTGGTGGGTCAGGAATAAAAGGTGAAGAGGTGCTTTAAAAGTGACCTCTCTCTTACATGCTGCCTGTAAACATAATAGGATAGCAAAATTTCCCCTCATCTCATTTTATCTTTACTTGGGAAAAAGAAATTTGCAAAACATCAATTCAAGCACAAAGCTTCTGCAATTTCTTTCATCTAGAAGTCTAGTAATGATTTCCCCAGGGCATCAACAGGCAATTAGCAACAGGCTCAAGGAAGCTAAAAAAAAACCCTGAGAGTTAAATGTCTGCATGCTAAGGAAAACATCTTCATTATCCAAGTTTTATGCCATGTCCTTTTTTTTTGCTTTCAGTAAATCTGGTTAAAGAAGACTAAAATAATGTTACTCTTGGTTGTAAGCAGGTCTTGACAAAGGAGTTTTGTAACATTTCAAGAACATCTGTAGCCAGATCAGAGAAGAATTAGTTTTCCTTTCTCAAGATGAGAGGATTTTTTTAAAGAAAAAAACAAAAAAACAAAAAAGCAGTAACCAGAAATTCCAAAATTAAAAGTATTGTTTCCCTTTTTAAAAGTCTCAAATTTGCTGTCTAAGGGAAATGTTTCACTCCATCTCATAAAAGGGTCAGCTCTGTTTAAACAATAAAATGGGTAAAGATTTTTAAGACTGCATGGACACTATTATTTATCACACATATCTGTGTCTTTTAAAAACATATTTCTATTGCTTTACTTCTTAATACTTTCCTCTTCCATTGAGAAAGGATTAAACAAAGGATTAGCTTTCTTTAACAAGACCATTTCTTCGACTTTTAGAGACGTATGCAAAACCAAATCCCGAATCCCAGTGGTGGAGATTTCTTATTATATAATTAAGATGGCATGACTTATTATCTCTGATTCACCTTTGTATACTATAGCCGAATAAAAAATTTTCAAAATTGCATATTAACTCAAAATGAGGAAAATATTGTGTTCTCTCTCTCTCTCTCTCTCTCTCTCTCTCCCTCCCTCCCTTCCTCCCTCCCTCCCTCCCTTCTCCCTCCCTCCCTCCCTCCCTCTACTTCTAGAGGTAAACATGGAGGGGAAGAAATTTTCTTTCTGGGGGGAATTCTGATGCAGAAATGTGGGGAAGCAAGTGAGGAAGCCTCCCCAGCTTCACCCTGTGGGAGGGATCTGGGGAGAGCCTTTTCTTTCTGATATTATTATTATTTCAATTTCTGCTGTAGAGATTGTCCTTCACCATCTCAAACTGCCTTCTGTTTCTCAAAACGCCAGCATTTTGCAAGGAGTGTGCATGTGATTATGATTGTCTAGCAAATGGAATTTCTTGTAAAATAACTGTCAAATTGAGTTCCTTGGGAGCCCACACTTGCTAGACTGGGTTTCTGGAGAAACTGCAACTGTCAGATATGTTTTCTGACAAGACGGGAACATTGGAAGCAGTTTTATATTCAACCATATTATGTGCCTTCCAGCTGGTATCTACTCTTAGCTACCGCATAGATAGATTTTTCTCCAGGATGATCTGTTCCACCCGTGATCTATCAGGTCTTCCAATGGGGCATCCAACATTGTTGTGATGGAGTCCGTCCCTCTTGCTGTTGCTTATCTTCTTTTTCTCTTTCTTTTACCCTTTCCTGCATTATAGATTTTCCAGAGACTTAGATCTCTGCATAATATGTCCAAAATATGATAATTTGACCCTGGTCTTTGTATCCAGAATTCTGGATTGATTTGTTCTACAATCCTTCACTTACCTAAAGTTATCAGGAAAAAAAAAATTACCTGCATAATACTGATTTTTGTATGTACAGATATAACATCTCAATATATATTCCAAATTCTTCATTGTTGCTATACAAATGCTAATCTGTAAGGCAAACACTATCCACCATTTCACTCTCTTCATTGTCAATTCTAAGGCTGATTTTTCTACTAGTTGTCATTAGTTTGGTCTTCTTTACTATATTTTAGTACCATTTCCCCCCCCCCGTTCCTTGGCTTTCTAAAACATGCAGATTAGCAATAGCAATAGCACTTAGACTTATATACTGCTTCACAGTGTTTTCTAGCCCTCTTTATGCGGTTTAAAGAGTCAGCCTATTTCCCCTCAACAATCTGGGTCCACATTTTACCGATCTCAGAAGGATGGAAAGCTGAAACCACCTTGAGCTGGTCAGGATCAAACTCCTGGCTGTGGGAAGAGTTAGCCTGCAATATTGCATTCTAACCACTGTGCCGCCAGGGCTGGGATTATTTGCATTTTCAGAGTAGTGTCATCAGCATAGCGCAGGTTGTTGATTTTCTTCCTCCAGTTTTAAAACTTCTTTCAGTCCAGCTTCCCTCAATATACAGTAATATTCTGCATGTCGGTTGAGGTAAAGTAGGTTTCTGCATGCTCCATTCAGATTGTGCTTACCTGCCCTTTGTGTAGGAGGCTATGCATTTCCCAAGAGATGTTCTGGGATTCCCATTTTCCTATGGCCATTCCACAGTTTGACATGGTCAACACCATCAAAGACTAAAGGCCTTTGTGTAATCCGAGAAGCTCATCTTGACTTCTTTTTAGCATTTGTTGGCTTCCTCAGTTCATCCTGATTGGCAAAGGCTCGGCCACTTGTTATGGCCAAAGCATATATTGAGTTTTCCACACCTGTTGTGTGTCGGTGGCAAGCTCTCTTTTTCCTCCAGGGGAAACCATACAGCTGCCTGCTGCTGTCACAAATATGATTGGCCTGCAGGGGCTGCTTGGACAGTCGGAATAACCTACAATTGATGGACGACAAGGCTGTGGCTTGCCTAGGGACAATGTCTGCTTCTACAAAGACAAGGAGTATCTGTGAGTCAGAGAACAGGAGGCTCAACGCCTTATCCCTCAACAAATGATGAGTAGTGGCAGGAACAGAGGGGCACACCGGCTGCTTAGCAAGACACAGACTAGCATCAGTGACCTATTTTTGTCCTCTCTTCCCAAGCATCAGAAGATTGAACAGTAACTCTAAAAGATGTAAACGTTTCAGTTTGTCCTGGGCAGATGCCATTCATCTTCTGGCAATGTCTATGGCTCAAAAGCTTGTTGGAGTAAAATCGCAACCTTGCTTTGGAGCAATGCATGGCTTGTGGGCCCTCTGTGTATCCAGTGACGGGGGCTTGAGGGCTCATCTTAGATAGCTATATCATCAAAATATTGAAGGACCAAAACAGGGTTGATGGACAGCTTTGGAAAGGGAAATCTTATTGTTGTCAATGCTTGGCCAACGTAATTGATAGAAGGCTGTAAGGAAGGGAGGAGGCAAGACCTCCCTCTTGCTGAACCCCACTTTTTATTTAAGAAATTGCTGAACCCCACTTTTTATTTAAGAAATTGAGGCAAAAACAACCATGCGATGAAACACTTTCACAGGGCCTTATTAGTAGAAGTAGTGGTTGAGCCTGTCTCTAGGAAGAGACAAATGTTGCCTTTAAATCCACGAAAACAGCGTAGACATATGTCCTCTCGAGTTTCCTAGATCCTCTAAATTTGAGAATCGCCCAAGGCCAGGTTTGTTCAGCACTACCTAGTGAAGCCTTAGAAAGCAGTTTCACAGTAAGAGAGAAGTGATAGTTGTTGGGCAGGTGTTAAATTTAAATAAGGCAATTTGGAGACATAATAATTAAATCAACTGTGCTTGTACCATTATAATATGTATATTCCCCTTTTAATTCCCTGTCCCCCTTTTAAAGATTTGTCTTAATGTCGCTGAATTGAGTTTAGGAATCATTTGAGTCACCAACCATCCTCCTAATTAATTGTCTTATTATGACTATACAACACTGAAAATGAAACAAACCATGGGATGAAAAGAAAGAATTACTCTAGCAAAAGATAAAAATGCCAGCGTCATTTGGCCCAAGTCTAGCATGAAAACCACCAGCATAAATAGAGTGTAACCTGCCTGCTATTCCTCTAGGTCAATGTACCTCAACCTTGGTAAGATGCCTGGACTACAGCTCCCAGAATTCCCCAGCTGGCACATCCACATATCTTAAATTTGCTAAGGTTGACACACCACTCTAGGTCAGGGGTGTCAAACTCACATCATCACGGTGGCATCACATGATGTATCAAGACTCCCCCCCATTGCTAAACCAGGCATGGACATGGCTAGCACACGGCGCATCTGGTACAGAGGTGGAATTCAGCCGGTAGTGGAAATTTTGAGTAGTTCGGAGAACCGGCAAAGACCGCCTCTGACTGGCCCCGCCCCCATCTATGCTCCACCTCCTGAGTCCCAGCTGATTGGCTGGCTCTTCTTTGGTTGCCCTGCACAGGAGAACGGAACTGGAAAGCAGGTTAGTGTGGTGGGGAGGGAAGGGGGATTTTTCAGTACCCTTCCCCTGGAGTGTGGTGGGAATAGAGATTTTACAGTCTCCATCCCCTGCCATGCCCACCAAGCCATGCCCACCAAGCCACACCCATAATCCATGTCCACCAAGCCACGCCCACAGAACCGATAGTTTAAAAAAATGGAATCTCACCATTGATCTGGCCTGTGGGCCAGGAGTTTGACACCCCTGCTCTAGGGGATCTCAGTTGCTGTGAATTCACTCAGGAGCAAGTAAGCCCCCCCCCCCCGGGGAACTGGGAGCTTTCCTGCATTGCTGAAAATCAGGCAAACAGCAGACAAGTAGGAAAAGAACTGAGAATACAGAACTCAGAGGCAGTTAGTATAGAGTCATGTTGGATTCACGAAGAGAGCTATTTGTTTCCATATTCCTACTACTGTAGGTGGCATGATGGAAACCTATCTGGTGGGCTAAATATCAGGTGTGCTTAGTAATTCCTTTCAAATGAATGTGTCTAACAAGAATGACACCCAGACTTTGAAAGGAGATGAATATAGACCTCTTTCAGAGGCGAGTATTTTTATCCATCTACCACGATGTCAGAGCTGAAAAAGAAAAAGGGAAAAATCATGTTCATTCAAATAATGTAATTCATGGTGTTACACATGGTGCAGCTTTTTCTGAAAAAACAAAACAAAAACCAATATGCCCACACAGAAGGAATGCATCATTAGCGAGGTGTTCATATCTTTATAGAATCGTCAAGAGTTTGAGAAACATTTTAACATCTCTGATGCACAGCTTCTTTCTTTCTGAATTTCTCCTTCAGTTTAGAGTCCCTAAACCAACACATGGGAGTGAGGGGAGAGATTAAATCTTTGGATAATATGCCATTGAGAAGTGTGAGTGCATCCGTTTTGCACACAGCTCTCCCCCAATGCCTTGTGTTATTATTTATTCATAGTGGAACTCAAAGTGGGCTGTTCTATTTTTCCTCCACATTTAACCAATGAGGTATACAGAGCCGAGAGGGATGACTGGCCCCAAATCACCCCATGCCTGGGGAATTCTGGGAGTTGTAGTCCACGGATCTTAAAGCTGCCAAGGTAGAGAAACCCTGGTTTGGAGGCTGATGGGATGCCAGGCGGAGGCCAGCAGGGAGAGGCCTTCAGTGGTCATCCTAAGGGGCCTCCAAACTTGGCAACTTTAAGACTTTAAGCTGGCTGAGGAACTCTGGGAGTTGAAGTCCACAAGTCTTAAAGTTGCCAAGGTTGGAGACCCAGGCTCTTATGTAGCAGAAGATTCAGATGCAGCTGTTCAGCACCTCGGAGAGCTCCAAAAGTGGCCTGGCCTGACTCTCATGGAGCAGCCTAAGGGACACAGAGCTGTCCCTGATTGCTCTCCGATGCTAAGCAGGATTAGACCTGTTGGGGTCATCGGAGAATCCCAGAGCTGTTAGCTAGCCCGAGAAGGCAAACATTTTAAAAAAAATCCTATAAGTGAGGCAGTGGAAAACCAGTTTGAGACCATGGTCAAAGTTGATTGTCAACTCTTCCAACCGTGTCTTCTGTTCCCACTCTGTTATTCTTGTCTGTTAATTCTGTCTGTCGAAGAGGTTATGACGGCTGCAGAAGAAGTAGCATTTTTTGGTAAGGGGCAGAAAGGCAGCCTCAGAAAGGCGTGACATCAACGACTATGGACTCTCCTGCCAGGATTGCCATCAGGAGGGTTGGTTTGTTATTTTGCCCGAAATGATAAACCTGATATTAAAATCAAATTTCTGGGCCGAGCAGCAACCTTTCTGCTTCTGAACGTGTCTGTCTCTCATTGCAGTCCATTCTGTGCCAGCCATTCTTGTCTGGCAGATCAGTGAGTGCCTCAGCACCAGGTTCCCATGGTGAGTCTGTGCTGCCTGGAACAGCCTCTAATGAGACAAATGATTCCCTGGATTGACCTCTCTCTCCTCTCCCTCCACTATCAAAGGATGCCCTGAAGATAGGGATACTTTGGCAAACGTGGCTGATCCCGGGGCTCTTCCTTCCTCTGAGACATTCCTGCATTGCAGATTTCACAGAGTCTGGCAAAAGCTCAAGATCCCACCCAAAGACCAAGATCTTCCCTTCCATTAGTCACCCTTCCAATGAAGCCGCTTGTCATTTGATCTGCCCTATTTCCTCCGAAGCCCGAGCCCCATCTGTTCATCCCCTGGCAGAGCTCGGGCTGATCTCGCTGAAACTGCCAACTAGGACCTGCTGTTTTATCTATTTATTATTTATTGGATTTATATTGCTGCTCATTTATATCTACAGACCCCTCACATCCCAGACATATAAACTATTTCCAACCCCTGCCCTCAAAACGACACTATAGAGCACTGCACATCAGAATAAGTAGACACAAGGACAGTTTTTTCCTTGAATGCCATCACTCTGCTAAACAAATAATTCCCTCAACACTGTTCAACTATTTACTATACTACTATTACTGTTAATCTTCTCATCACTCCTTATCGCCCATCTCCTCCCACTTGTGACTGTAGGACTTTAACTTTGTTGCTTGTATCCTTACTATTTATACTGGCTGTTTCCTAGTATGAGTTGATTGCTTATTGTACCCTGTGACTATTATTCAGTGTTGTACCTGATGATTCTTGATCAATGTATCTTTTCTTTTATGTGCACTGAGAACTTATGCACCAAAGACAAATTCCTTGTGTCCAATCACACTTGGCCAATAAAGAATTCTACTATTCTATTCTATTCTATTCTATTCTATTCTATTCTATTCTATTCTATTCTATTCTATTCTATTCTATTCTATTCTATTCTACTCTACTCTACTCTACTCTACTCTACTCTACTCTACTCTATTCTCCCATGGCGACTCAAGGCGGCTTACAAGGTATTAAAACCACATTTAAAACAGTAAAACTAGTAAGAAGAATCAAATAAATTAATATAATAAAATCACCCCCCCAGCCCCTGCCCTGGCGACAGCACATCACTCTAGCCATTTAATGGGTTCCATCCTGCTCTGGGCTCCCCAGGCCCACTGGCAGAACCAGGTCTTCAGTGCCTTCCGGAAGAGTGCTAGAGTGAGGGCCATTCTAATCTCTGGGGGGATGATGTTCCAGAGAGAGGGAGCCACCATGGAGAAGGCCCTTCTTCTGGGTCCCACCCGGTGTATCTCCCTCGGGGATGGGATCCTCAGCATTCCCCGCCTCCCTGCTCTAATGGGTCAGCTAGATGTGACCGGCAAGAGACGGTCCCTCGGATCACCTGGTCCCAAGCCATGAAGGGCTTTAAAGATGACAACCAGCATCTTGAACTGCACCCAGAAGCAAATCAGCAGCCAATGCAGCTCCCGCAGGAGACGTGATACATGTGCACACCAGGGTTTCCACAAAACCATGTAGGCTTCTACATGGAGCCTCGGTGGCACAGTGGTTAGAGTGCAGTACTGCAAGCTACTCCCACTGCAATTTGGCAGATCGAATCCCACCAGGCTCAAGGTTGACTCAGCCTTCCATCCTTCCGAGGTGGGTAAAATGAGGACCCAGATGGTGGAGGGCAAGCGGCTGATTCTATAAACTGCTTAGAGAGGGCTGTAAAGCACTATGAAGCGGTATATAAGTCTAAGTGCTCTTGCTATTTTGCACAAGCTGGAGCCTCCAGATGCCCTTTAAAGGCAGCCCCATGTAGAGCGCTGGGTTTGTCTCTCCCGTCCTCTGAGACCCACCATCCCATGCTTGATGTGAGCCTCAGCAATGACGCCTCTCAGCCACGGGCCTGGGGTGGGGTGGGGTCTGATCAGGAGCTCAGGGACCGAGCTGGGCTGTAGGTGATGGGCATCTCTGGGAAGGCTGCAGGACCCTGACTTGGTTTGGGGCTTGGGGAGCTGTAGTCCTCCCATTTGAAGGGTTCCCCGAGGAAAAGGGGGGTTCCATGTGAGCCCGGAAGGAGTAGGAGGCGAGGAAGGAAAAGAAGGCTTTGTGCATGAAGAGAGGCAGGCGAGGGGCAGTGATTCAGCCGCAGGGAACAGCTGATGGAGATAGAAAAGACGGGTAATAGGAAGAGGAGAAAAAGGAGCCGCCGGGGAGGAGGAGGAGGGGCTTGTCTTGGAAACCAGAAAAGAGACTCAAGAGAGGGGCAATTAAACTTAACCAGTTGAAGAGCAACCTCTTAGCGGTCAATTAGTTGGCATTCATTTTCCTGTAGAAGGGACATAGTGGCCACTCCAGGTGATATTCTCCCCTGTTTCCCCCGCTGCTTTCAAGACTAAGGTTGTGAAAATGCCCTTGGTATTTAGTGGGCATGGCTTTGCTTTTAAGGCCCCCCCCTTCCCTCTCCTTCCCATCCAGGCTGTTAAGAGTTATTGAAGGAAAGCCTTTACTAACCAGAGTCAACTATGGCATTTAATTTGGACTACAGATTGCAGCAGGCTGCCTGCCAACTGAGAAAGGAATTAATTTCCTGAGATTCCCAAGGAAAGTCCTCCTCACCATGTCTGTCAGGGAAGGGATTGGCGCCTGCAGTTCTCCAGGAGGGCTTGAAGGGCTTGGAGCTTTTGAAAGGTTGAGGGCCCAGGATGACTCACTGAAAGGGTTTCGTGGTCTAAGTCAGGGGTCTCCAAACTTGGCAACTTTAAGACTTGTGGACTTGTGGGAGTTGAAGTCTACAAGTCTTAAAGGTGCCAAGTTTGGGGACCCCTGGCCTAAGGGTTGGAGAGAGCAGAGTTTCCTGAATATTTGTGCCATAAAACCTTTTCCCCAGAAGCCTTGCTTTCAACTCTCTTTCACTGACCTTTGGGTGATTAAAAAAGCAAATATCTATATCTATATCTACCCTGTTTCTCCAACAATACGGCCTCCCCCAATAGGAAGTCCCAGCAGGTTTTATAGGCATGAAATGAAATTAAGCCTCTCCCCCCAAATTAAGGCCTATATTAAAACATGCGAAATGGGGGGGGTGGAATGGTGGGGGGGCCCTTGCCATTAGGAAGTACTTTTGTTGCACACCCGGATATGGTGCTGCCTGTGTTGACCCTGATACGAAGTGCCCCACCAACGCCCAGGTCAACATCCAAGCCGTCGCTGCCCACCCGCCCAAAGATTCAAGGGAGGGGGAATTAAGTCACCCCCGAAAAGACAGCCTAGCCATTTTTTCAGGGCTCAAAAAAAAATAAGACCCGGCCTTATTATATGAGAAACACGGTATATCTATATCTATCTATATCTATATCTATATCTATATCTATATATCTATATATCTATATATCTATATATCTATATATCTATATATCTATATCTATATATCTATATCTATATCTATATCTATATCTATATCTATATATCTCTATCTCTATCTCTATCTATCTATCTATCTATCTATCTATCTATCTATCTATCTATCTATCATCTATCTGTCTATCTATCTATCTATCTATCTATCTATCTATCTCAGGCTAATTCTGGGATGAGAGACCACCAGGACATAGAGTAGAATGAATACATTTCTGTTCCACTGACAAGAAAGCGGCTTATCTATGCCATGGATTAAGAGAGTCTTTTTTTTAAAAAAAACTTTCCTGTGCAGTTCAAACTAAGTTTGCATCCTGAGAGCTGTTCTCACTGGCATCTACATGTCTGGTCTCTCTGTTTCCTTGGAGGCTCCTATTGTTAGCATTTAGAGTGAGCTTTTGCCAGAGGTGGGATTCAGCAGGTTCAGACCGGTTCTGGAGAACCGGTAGCGGAAATTTTGAGTAGTTCAAGAGAACCAGCAAATCCCACCTCTGACTGGCCCCGCCCCCATCTCTTCTCTGCCTCCCGTTGAGTCCCAGCTGATCGGCTGAGTCTTTTTTGGTTGCCCTGCACAGGAGAACGGAACTGGAAAGCAGGTTAATGGGGTGGGGAGGGAATGGGATTTTGCAGTAACTTTCCCCTGCCACCAAGCCACCCCCACAGAACCAGACAGAACCACAGAACCACAGAACCAGTAGTAAAAATTTTTTTGAATCCCACCACTGGCTTGTGTGTATGTGACCCTCTTTCAAAGTGTGGTACGAAAGCTACCAATTCTGAGGAATGCACATTTTGAAAGGGAAGATCTATTAAACAAACCTGCTCAAGTGTCCTGCTCAGCTTAGCATCGTGACAGCCTCGAGCACCGGAGGGCCCAGAGCCTGGGATGACTGGCGCATTTCTCTGAAGGGCAGCAGGAGAAGCCTCGCAAAGCCCCAGGAAGGCCCAGGAGATCCCAGCCGCCCTGGACGTTTTAGGATGGGGTCTGAGTGGTGGCTCAGTGGCTGAGACGCTGAGCTTGTCAATCAGAAAGGTTGGCGGTTCGAATCCCTAGAGCTGCATAACGGAGTGAGCTCCCGTTAACTTGTCCCAGCTTCTGCCAACCTAGCAGTTCGAAAGCACATTGAAAAAATGCAAGTAGAAAAATAGGGACCCCTTTGGCGGGAAGGTAACACTGTTCCATGCTCCTTTGGCATTTAGTCATGCCGGCCACATGACCGCAGAGATCTCTTCAGACAGCGCTGGCTCTTCGGCTTTGTGACGGAAATGAGCACCGCCCCCTAAAGCCGGAAACGCGTATGTGCGAGGGGAACCTTTACCTTTTTTACCTGGCCATGAAAGCAAATGGTCATATTGCAGTGGATCACTTCAGATTTATGATGTGCCTGTTTTAAATGCTCAGGTGTACCAGCCATGGCATGCCTCTTTGGACATATTGCCAAACATTGGCTGGTGGGTTTAGCTGCTATTTATTTTGCAGCATTCTTAAACTGGCCATACCTAACAAAGCTTGAGCGACATTTCATTAATTCAGTTTAAGAAGCTGGGAAATACCTGGTATTTAAATTAGCATTTTGCTCGTTTACCAGGCATTTCCCAGCTTCTTAAAGTGACTTAATGGAATGTATTTTAGGTACGTGAACGTAGATTTACAAATTTGTTCTGAGGCAACCCCCATTATGACGTTAGGCAATAAAAATATGTTAATAGAATGGGCATTTCTTATCACAGAGTGCCATAGGATTATGGATTCCCCTCCCTCCCCCTTTTTTTTCTATGTTCAGTAGTAGTGTTTCTTTGGAGGGGGTTGGGATTGTCTTATAAAAATCAATAATATGATGAATTACCATGCTCCGTTGAGACACAGAGAAAGATTTTCAGCCATAAATGAGCTAAATCCATGCAAGTCATGTTGTTTCCGGTTTTGTAAAAAATGGTGAGCTTTTTCCTCTTCGAAATGGATGACAAACCTGGCCTTGGTTTGACTTCAGAAGCCTCAGTGTTTGGCCAAGAGATCAGCCTATCATTTAACTGTTCCATTCCTGAATATTTTTTGACAAGCAAGGCAATATTGCTACCCAGTGGCGACTTTGGCATATAACAACACAACCCGCCAAATCGCAAGGGGGAGAGGTTTCCATGGTAAAGGGAAATGTCAGTCATTGCTGAATTGCTCTTCGTGTTTCTCAGAACCAGGGGCCGTATCCAGCAGATCCTAAGGTCTCTGTCCTCCCTGGTCTCTCTCCCAGTACCACCCACTCACCCAGCAGTCTGCTCTGCAGACTCTTTGTAAAGAGGTGTAGGGCAGCTCCCTGGATCAGTTGCATCCCTCTTGCCTCCACTTGCCTCCTTTTAGGGAAGGTTGTTGTTGACATTGGGGTGGAAAAATTAGCTGTGGAGCTGCCTAGAAGCAGCAGGCTTTCTGGATGCCTTTTAGTCAGCATTCCAAGATGGTTATGAGGGCAGAAATGGCTTTGGGTAGTGTGGAGTGTAGCTTTGGGGGCGCCCCTCTTGGTGCTTTTGGATCTCTCTATGGGCTTGGGTACCCTCAACCATGGTATTGTCTGGGAGCCATGGTGGAGCGGGGATTTGGAGACTGGAGACACTGTTTGCCAGGGCTCTGCTTCTTTCCCAGTGGGCACTTCTGGACAGTGGTCGTAGAGGAGAGGTTGAGGAGTGCTAGAGGGACCTGTCCTCTTCCTCCTCCTGTTGAACGGCAACATGGCACCCTTGGGAGAAGCCATCCAACCATTCAATATGGTATTTCTATCCTAACTGCACCCATCTTGGGAGGAACCGTTAGGAGGCTGCCGAGACTTTGCTTCTCAGGGGCTCTGCTTGTTCATTGGAATAGCCTCCCTGTGGGAATTAGAGTGGCCACAGGCCAATCTTATCCTTGGAGAATCGACCATTCAGAAATGAACCTTGGCCCCAAATGGCCCATGTTCTCACTTGTGAGTATGCCCTAGGACAGGTCAGTTGAGTAGATATTAGGATTGTACAGGTTTTGAAAAAAATACAGAAGTTCTTTGGGATTTGCATTGGTTTTAGGACCTCCTTGCTCTTCCCAATACATTTTTAAGATTCTGCATGATTTTGAAAAAGAAAAGAACATCACAAGAACTTGTCCCTCTTACAAATCTCCCTCTAACCCTTGAAAGTAAGAGGTGGAGTTAAAGGCTTACAAAAAGTGGTAGGATGTAATTGATATGGAGCTGGGTGGAGTATAGTGAGGAGGAGTGGTTGGAAGAGGAGAATCCTTGAGCCCCGAGAGATCAAAAGACCCACAAGGTCATGGACATAGCAGGACTGGAACATCTCCACCATCACCATCACCATCACCATCACCATCATTGAGTTGGAAGCTGGTGGGAGTGGAGAACAAACAGCCCCCAGTCTGTCTTCCTTCCTGAAACTTAGGAGAAGTTTTCTATGCACAGTACAAGGGAATTGCTGGGAATAAAATTGGCCCTAGTGGAGAGTTACTTAGCAACAGATGGAGGCTAAAAGGAAAGGAAGAACTTGCAGATATAAAGAGAGCTGTGGCAATTGACTGGATGGAAAATAAACCGGATATTTAGGAAAAGTAGAATTCTTAAAAGTACCAGAAGAGCAACTTAGGAGGGAGGAAGATTTTTGTGTGTGTGACACTGTCAATACTTATTTCGTAAATAAACCTGTTCTGGGGATTACAATGGGATGGTTTTATTAGTTTGTCTTTGTTTTGGCATTAATCAGATATGAGACATATTCGTGTGACACATCTTTAAAATTAATGAGTGGATTTCTCATAGCAGGAATTCTTCGGAGTTAGCAATACCAATGGCAATCTCACTAAGACTTACCTACCAGTTTATAGTGCTTTTCAGCACTAACTAAGCAGTTTACAGAGTCAGCATATTGCCCTCCATAGTATGGGCCTTCAGTTTACTGACCTCGGAAGGAGGGAAGGCGGAGTCAGCCAGTCAGGATTGAACTCCTGGCAGTTGGCAGAGTCACCCTGCAATACTGCATTCTAACCACTGCACCACCATGGCTCTATCTTTTATGATCTTTAGAACATCTCCAAAGGTCAAAGAGATGTTCTTCAGATGGTCCCTGGACCTCTAGGTTGTGCCCAAGTGACAGGTGGCATGATTTCCTGCTCTCTTGTAGCACAATGCACCCAAGCCCTAAAGGAGACTGGAATATGTGGTTGAAGGAACAAGAGCAAAATAGGGCCCCTTTCCCCAAACCCTGCAGTCAGCTGGCCACTTCAATGCCATCCTTGCACTGATGGACCTCACCTTTGGAAAAAAATGTTAATCTGGATCCCTGGCCCCCCAAATCACCCAGCCCTCCTCCGAGGTCTCTGCCAGAGGCTGGAACTGATGTGGCTCTTGGGATGCTGTATCTAAATTTCAAAAAAGCAGATCCCCACTGGGTGGCATCACAGCGATGCAAAAAAAAATCCTGCTTCTTTGCCACTATCTAGTGGTAATTCACATTGAAATATGTCATTGGTAAAGTATAATTAGAAAATACGATGAAGTAAAACCCAAACTATAACCTTGCTAATATGATTTTTAAAAAACACCATATAGTCTATCCGACATTGTTGATATTGTAGCTACTAATTTCTGATTCAATTCTTCAAAATTATCCTTCAGTAATTTCATATAATGTTTTGCATCTTATAGGCTTGCATTTATTCTTCTAAAATTTACAGCCCCTTCTAGTGTCCAGTTTTTAAATCATGAAATTGCTTATTTCTGTTGTGTCTTCCGGAAACCAAAACTGATCTATTTCCCTTGAGAAGTTGTTTGTTCTCAACCTCTCCAAATTCCAAAGTCATATTGAAAAAAATTCAATATTCCAAATTTATTTGGACCTTTATTCCGTTTATAGCTTTCTAAACTCAAATTCTTAGCTCTTTGTTGTTCATTTCATGTTCTCCCAATTTTTAAATTTATAATTATTATTTTTCTTTTTTGTGGGTGGTGGTGTTAAAGATAAATTCACCCAAATGAAGACTTTACAAACTTGTCATTTTAAAGGTTTCTAAGCTTAGAAGTAGTAAATGAGCAATTTCCAGAAGTGATTAGAAAGTGATGTTTGTGATTTTTTTTAGAGGTTTCCACTGTGATTGCAAGCAAGATGGCTAATCCCATCATCTCCGGGTGCTGAAACCCATGTAAAACTGTTATGCTGCATCTCCTCACGAGGAACAGCCACCTGGAGCTCATATAGGTGATCTCCCATCTTCTCCTTATCCAGAGAGGTTCCAAGGAACTGGTTTACTCACTGGCTCCTTGACCTTTGTCACAATTGTTGGCAGGGCCATCTTCAGTTAATTCATACCAGCCTCAGAAATCCCATCTAGTGGTAATTTAGATTGTGGTTACCCAATTAAATGTGTTTTAAATAGCTGATAAAACTGATCATTCTAAGTCCTGTTTCTTCTTCCTTTCTGGGACAATGACTTCGTATTACATTTTATCCAGTTCAATTTTGAATTATAGTTTCAGAAGAGAGGATGTGATGTTCTACTTCTTTCACGTTTGGGATCTTGGATTTGATTTCTCAGATGGTTCTCAGTACTTCGTTTCTCCTGCACCAACCTCTATTCTGGTACCTTTTCCCTGCAATAATGAATATTTTTCCTTGTAATTAAGGGTATGTGAGATTTTTCTTAGTCTCCATTCTAAAGTGTACATTGTCTATTGCAGAGATCTCGAACCGTAGCAACTTTAAGACTTGTGGACTTCAACTCCCAGAATTCCTCAGCCAGCTTTGCTGGCTGAGGAATTCTGGGAGTTGAGGTCCACAAGTCTTAAAGTTGCCAAGGTTGGAGACCCCTGGTCTATTGAGCTAGTGAGAAGACAACCCCATGTTTAAGGGATTTCTGGATGAGGATTGCATCAGTTTCTTTTAAAGATGCCAAAACTGAAGCTCTGTTTACAATTGTAATATCAGACCTAGTTCAAGAAGAACTAGGAAAACTAGGGGGGAAAAAATTTCATTCCACCAAGCACGGTATGTTTATGGATGGACAATCACATGTGCTTTTTCTTGGTAATGTAACCTTCTCCTCCTCCCGTTCCTTTTATTCCCTAAAGTCCTGTTGGTTGCTTTTCTCATCCCAGACCACAAGATGGCAATGGTCTAGGTTCAGCAGAAAATGCAACATGCAAAAGGTGCCCTTATTCTAGAATATTTTTTCAGAAAGTTAATGACTTGGCACTGCAGATAATACAATGAATGCCAGAGTAATGCATTTTTAGTTCAGGGAGTAGCAACAATGGTGCTGAAGAAACTAAAAATCACTAGGGCTTTAGAATTCAGACAAGCGTCTGACACACAGCACCCCAGACTTAATAATTGTTGATAAGAAAGATAAAAAAAGTCTGAATAGTGAATCCGACAATACCTAGAGACAGCAGAACAGAAGAGAAAGAACTGGAGAAAAATCACAAAATACAAAGACCTGCAAATATAAGTAGAATGATTGTGGTGAAAGAAAGCAAAGATAATTACCAGTAGCGATGGGTGCATTCCCAAAACATTTGGGAAAATCTGAACGCCATCAGCATCGACAAAATCCCCATTGGTCAACCACAAAAGGCAATTTTACTTGAAACAGCTTTGGATGGAATTGGCAGGATGCATCCCTGATCCCCAACTGGCAGTCAGAAGGCATGATGAATTCATTAATTTCACAACATATAGAATTAGAATTAGAATTATTTATTGGCCAAGTGAGATTGGGCACACCAGGAATTTGTCTTGGTGCAAATGTTCTCAGTGTACATAAAAGAAAAGATACATTTGTCAAGAGTCATAAGGTACAATGCTTAATAATAGTCATAGAGTACAATAAGCAATTGAATCCTACAAGTAAAGAGTCAATATAAATCGTAAGGATATAAGCGACAAAGTTACAGTCCTACAGAGGGGATGGGCGGTAAGGAGTGATGAGAAGATTAATAGTAATAGTAGTGCAGACTTTGTAATAGTTGGACAGTGTTGAGGGAATTATTTGTTTAGCAGAGTGATGGGTTTCGGGGAAAAACTGTCCTTGTGTCTAGTTGTTCTGGTGTGCAGTGCTCTATAGCGTCATTTTGAGGAAAGGAGTTGAAGCAGTTTATGTGTGGGATGTGAGAGGTCTGTAAATATTTTCACAGCCCTCTTTTTGACTCGTGCAGGATACAGGTCCTCAATTGAAGGCAGGTGGGTAGTAATTGTTTTTTCTGCAGTCCTAATTATCCTCTGAAGTCTGTGTCTGTTCTGTTGGGTTGCAGAACCAAACCAGCCAGTTATAGAGGTGCAGATGATAGACTCAATAATAATATAATAGATAATAAAATAGACCTAACCTTAGTTTCAGTTGGGAAAATTGAAACTTGACCATCCTAGACCAGGCCAAGTCCAAAAATGCCAGGGAATTTCTAGAAGCCTGGCACTCTGACAAATCACCCACCAATAGACACATAGACATTAACAACATCTATAGACTGCACAAAAGAGACCATCAACCAGCCCAAAAGAGAACAAAAAGACTCCAGCATCTCTCCACCACTAATCAGCACCCAGATCAGCATAGATTAACTCCCAAGGTCAACTTCAGACCAACAATCAAGTAAGCAATACCCCAAATCAAGAAAGTGTCAAAGAGCCATCAGTAAAAGCTCAACCAAAGAATCCCTAAGGCCTCCCCCACCCACACAGACAAGTCACCAAAATATAAACTGACAGCAAACAGCACTCCTTACTACTGCAACTCTGATTATGTTACCTAGTTAGAGTAATGAGACATCTGCAAGAAAATAAGCAAGCTCGGAGGGCATCCAGGACCCCTCACGGAACCTATAATATTATTAAACCACAACAGCTGCCTATCCCAGGTCCTTGGGAAGGACTTGATGAGTGGATAAAAATGCCGAGAATCTACCCTAAAGATCTGGCTGACTAAGCAGGGAAGCTCCTGTGGTTGGGGATCAGCCTGGCGTTGAGTGCAGGCTGTACACACAAAATACGGGGAATACCAGAATTTCAGGCTCTTGTTTTAGTCCAGCCATTAGATTCTTAATTGTTAGAATAAGAACAGAATAATAATGGAGTTGGAAGGGACCTCAGAGGTCTTCTAATCCAAACCCTGGCTCTAATGGGAAACCCTATACCCGTGAGGGCGAACCTAGGGCACAGGTGCTACAGGTGGTATGCAGAGCCATCTGTGCGGGCGTGTGAGCCCAGCGGTGGGATTCTACCAATTTGCGCCTATTCGCTAGAACCGGTTCTTAACATTCCAAGCAGTTCAGAGAACCGGTTGTTAGAAGAAATGACTGGCCTAATCCTGTAAGGAAGGCAGGAAGGAAACATTCTGGTGTTGCTTAAAGAAACTGCCTCTCCGTTAACCCTTATTACGTTCTTGGCAGGACTAGACTTCCTGTCTCTGGAACGTCTCTGGAGTTTTTCCCCTCCTTTGCTGGTACTTTGCTTTTGTGGAGTGACCATTCAGAGTTACAATGGCACTGAAAAAAGTGACTTATGACCATTTTTCACACTTACGACTGATGCAGCATCCCCACAGTCATGAGAGGCCAGGCGAGGAGATGCATGCCTCGATGTGAGTGATATTGAGTTGGCCACACCCAGCCAATAACATGACCACCAAGCCACGCCTACCACCTAAGCCACGCCCACAGAACCGGTTGTTAAAAATTTTGAATCCCACCCCTGTGCGAGCCCCTGCCATACTTACCTGCACTGCACATGTGCACGGCTCCCAGCTGATTTTTGACCCATTAGAGGCCATTTTCGCCCTCCTGGAGGCTCGAAGGAAGCCTCTGCAGCCTTGGGAAGCCGAAAAACGGGCCTTCTAGAAATACCGGAAGTGCCAAAATGAGACTTCCCTCGAGCCTCCAGGAGGACAAAAACGCCCCCTCCCAAGCTCCAGAGGCCCTCCGGAGGCTGAAAACAGGCCCTTCCAGTATTTCCACAAAGCCCGTTTTTCAGTCTCCCGAGGCTGCAGATGCTTCCTTCGAGCCTCCAGGGAGGTGAAAACAACCTCAAGCAGGCCAAAAATCAGTTTGGAGGTGCGGGCATGCACAGTGTAGATAAGGGGGTGGGACGGGGGTGTTGCACATGCACGCACAGTGGGGTGGGACCCATTGCATTGTGGGCGCGCATGCTTTTGGCACACTACAACAAAAAGGTTCCCCATCACTGCCCTATACCGTTTCAGGTGAATGATTGGCCAGTCTCTTTTTGAAAGCCTCCAGTGATGGAGCACCCACAACCTCTGAAGGCAATTTCTGTTCCATGGGTTGACCGGTCTCTCCCTTAGAAAATTTCTCCTTCATTCTAGGTTGCTTCTTTTCTCTTCCTTGGTTAGTTTCCATCCATTTTTTTTCTCATCTTGCCTTTTGCTGCTTTGGAAAGTAGTTTGACCCCCTCATCTTTGTAGAAGCCCATCAAATATTGGAACACTGCTATTATGTCATCCCTAGTCCTACTTTTCATTAGACGAGACATACCTGTAACCATTCTTCATATGTTTTAGCCTCCAAACTACTAATCATCTTTGTGTATGTCTTCTCTGCACTCTTTTCAAAGTCTCAACATCTTTTGTTTTATATTGTGGTGACCAATATTGAATGCAGTATTCCAAATGTGGTCTTTGTAAAGTGGCACTAGAAACTCACGTAGATCTTGATTCTATCCTTCTATTAATGCAGCCTAGGAATTCATTGTTATTGTTGTTTTGGCTACTGCTGCACACTGTTGGCTTAGATTTAAGTCAGGGGTGGGATTCAAATTTTTTAACAACCAGTTCTGTGAACGTGGCTTAGTTGGTGGGCATGGCTTGGTGGTCATGTGACTGGGTGGACATGGCTTGGTGGTAATGTGACTGCCTGGGTGTGGCCAACTCAATATCACTCACATCGAGGCACGCATCTCCTCGCCTGGCCTCTCATGACTGTGGGGATGCTGCAACAGTCGTAAGTGTGAAAAATGGTCATAAGTCACTCTTTTCAGTGCCATTGTAACTTTGAAGGGTCACTCCACACAAGCAAAGTACCAGCAAAGGGGGGGGGGGAAACTCCAGAGGCGTTCCAGAGACAGGAAGTCTAGTCCTGCCAAGAATGTAATAAGGGTTAACGGAGTGGCAGTTTCTTTAAGCAACACCAGAATGTTTCCTTCCTGCCTCCCTTACAGGATTAGGCCAGTAATTTCTTCTAACAACCGGTTCTCTGAACTGCTTAGAATGTTCTAGCGAATAGGTGCGAACTGATAGAATCCCACCCCTGATTTAAGTGATTGTCCACTAGGACTCCAAGATCCCTCTCACAATTACTGTCATTAAGCCATGTCTCACCCAGCTTGTACAATTGGTTTTTCTTGCCTAAGTGTAGAACCTTAGTTTCATCTACATTGAATTTCATTTTTTTAGATAGTTGTGAGAGCCTCTTGGGAATCATCCTCAGCAGTGGTGAGATTCAATTTTTTTTACTACCAGTTCTGTCGGCATGGCTTGGTGGGCGTGGCAGAGGAAGGATACTGTAAAATCTCCAGTCAGAGGTGGGATTTGACGGTTCTCCGAACTACTCAAACTTTCCACCACCGGTTCTCCAGAACCGGTCAGAACCTGCTGAACCCCCACCTCTGATCCCCAGATGAATCAGATCATTAATATGTCTTGTGCCATGAACTTTGGATCCTTATTAGTTCAAAGGTGAGGACTTCCCTCATCTGACTTCAGAATACATTTATATTGTGGCTTTGTCTGATGAGTTGAGGCTGTTACTCTGTCTTGCATTACAGACTTCTTTGGTCTTTTGACTCAAACTGAGGAGAATCCATTGCTGTCAATTTTCAAAGATGATGCTATAAAAAGTAGAAAGAAGAAACCTCATTAGTGTTTGGAGGGTTGGCAGATAATTTTTCTTCGTTCTGCAAGCGCATTTCAGAAAAATTCCGCCAATATGGAGCTCTTCATTCAATGACCCAGAGGAATCAGAGATTAGGCCAAGGATGGTCAGCATTGATTGTCAAATTGATCGAAACACAATAACAAGATCAATCCGTTTAAGGAGCGCAGATTTACAACCTCCACCCGCGGGAGACCGAGACCGGCTCATTCTGCTGAAACATTGCAAGGAGGTTCATTTGAATGTCCAGCAATTCCTCAAGGAAGACGTCGGTTTGAGGTGCATGTTTCCATTTATAAACAAGGCCAGGATGGTCTGGTGCACATTAGATCACTTTCTTTCCCTCTGACCAGCATGAAGGGAATGTCCTGAAGAGCTGCCACCTCTGTGTATATATATATCACATTCTTTAGCAGTTAGTCTGCAGGGCAGGGCGGGGGGGTGGGTGGGTGGATTCAGCAGGTTCTGACCAGTTCTGGAGAACCGGTAGTGGAAATTTTGAGTAGTTCAGAGAACCGGCAAATACCAGCTCTCACTGGCCCCGCCAACACCACCTATTCTCTGCCTCCCATTGAGTCCCAGCTATTTGGCTGGGTCTTCTTTGGTGGCCCTGCACAGGAAAACGGAGCTGGAAAGCAGCTTAGTGGGGTAGGGAGGGAATGGGGTTTTGCAGTATCCTTCCCCTGCCACGCCCACCAAGCCAAACCATGCCCACCAAGCCATGCCCACAGAACCGGTTCAAAATTTTGAATTCCACCACTGGGGCAGGGGTGTCAAACACAAGGCTCGTAGGCCACACCAGCCCACGATGTCAGATCCAGCTGGCGGGGCCATCCTGGAAACTGTAAGGGGTCCACCCACATCACTTCAGCCTGATCTATCCAATGGGAAGAGGAAATATGCCGGCAGTTTGGGGAGTGGTGTCAAGCTGGCCACACACACCCACCCAGTCAGCCATGCCTCCCCTCCCCTCCCCGAGGTCAACCACAGCCCTCATGTGGCCCTCAGTGAAATTGAGTTGGACACCCCTGCTGTAGTGTCTTCAACAGTGTGATTTGAACTGATAACACTTTATTGTTACTGATGCTGGTTGTGTAGATTTATTTTCTTGTCTTCTATCAGCCAGCATGATAAAATGTGCATAGTAGCGTTTCCAACCCCAAGTGCAAAACTTGATTTGGGATTGTCCACATCGCAATCATGAATGAAAGAGTCCTCTAATAAGAGAGCTGTGGGGGCAATCATCTAGTTAAGACGCTCTGCCATTAATTTTAATTTTATTTGACATAGCCAATGTACTTCTAAATGCAATTCTGCATTTCGTCATTCTGAATTTTGGCCCCATCTTACCCCACCAAAACAAACTGACTCTTTGGTCTTGGGAAAGGGGAATTGGTTGGCTAGCTGTGAACTAGAGGCAAGTATTGTACCAGCCTTAAACAGGACTAGCTGGAGCATAGTGGGGTTGCTTTTTCCATGATGGACACATTATCATCTAGTTGCCATTCCATTTTGCTTTTGCTTTTTTTGGTTGTCCAATCTTTTATTTTATTTTTTCATTTATTTATTTATTGATTTGATTTGATTTGATTTGATTTGTCAATCGCTGACAAGATAATAGATGTTCTGACTCAGGCTTCCTAAACCATAATTACTCACACTCTTATTTTAAAAACAAGACTTATTTTATTGCAACGCTGGGACTTGTTTTCATTCCCAGCCAGAATTAATCTCAAACAGTGCCCCGAGATAAGCACCCACCTTTCAGTTCTGTGAAGTGCTGCCAAAAACAGAAGTATCAAATGAACTAGAAAAGAAACCAACCGAAGTACAAAAAAACCCAACCAGAGTACAAAGAGCTTCAAGGATGACTCTGAACTGATTGAACTACATTGCTTCCTGCAAAGGTTTCATTACCTTGGCCTGACTTTTATACCTTATGGGAGGGGCAACCACCTCCCAGCCTTACTCCTGAGTTTCCCCTTCTGCTTCAGCTGCTCTCGCCTCCTAGCAGCTCTGTTGACACACGCACTGGGAACAGGCTCCCCTTGTTCCTCTACCTCACTGCTGCCAGACTCCGAAGGCTCTGAAGGCAGCACCCCACTTCCAGATAGTCCTGGCCCCATCTCTGCATCGGATGCAGGACCCTTGTCCAACTCCTCTCTAGACTCCCTGACTGGTCCCTGTTCTTCTCCACTGTCCGACTGCTGCCATCTGCACCGGCTGACGGTGAACCACAACAATAGGTATAAGTATAAACATGAGTAAGAATACAGGAAAAAGGTACATATAAATGGGGATTATAAGACAGGGACAGTCTTATAATTGTGCACTTATGCTTATCTGGATGTTGGATGATAGTTATTAGATAGATATTAACTCCAAATGAACATTCTCAGGAATAAGTAGAAGGGTTTTTTTTTGGCCAGACTGGACTCCTGATCCATCCCAGAAAGAGGGAATTTTCAGTTGTGTAAAATGATCGGCTGAAGATGTCTTTCCAGGCACAGAGATGCTCTCAGGTGCTGGCTTTGCCCCCACTGGCATCCACTGCCAGCCTTCCTGGCGAAGAGCAGGTTCTCTTGCCAGGAATTCACCTTGCCTGACCTGGTGCTTTTCTGGGCACCTGGCCTCCTTCCTTCCCACTTTGCTGAGGTCAGGCTGTTTGAGAGTACTTTCATGGCATCCCGGAGTGCCATTACCCCATCACTGACACACAAAGTGGTTTAAGCAGTAAATAACAAAAGGTTGTAGCTTTGGAATTCGTGGAATAATACTCTTGGCTTCGGAGTTCTTTTAGCATGTGGCTCGGTGCCTCTTCACCAGGATCCAGTTCTTATATAATTTTTTATTTTATTTTTTACAGCAAACATACAAAACAACAAATAAAACCTTCTTTCAGTTGTACAGTGTGTCGGTTTGATAAATATATCCTGTGCACAGTATCTATAGTCTTTTCTTCTTAACTTTACATTCAAAAGTTGATATAAATCAACTTTTTTCATGTCATATTATATCATTATTATACTATCATTAAAATTTTAATTTCAATTCCAAATTATCAATTATCAAATTATCAAACCTCAATTCTTGCTGAGCTTTATTCATGATATAACTTATTCAAAAACAATCAGTTATAATATATCATTACTATTACGTTATACTTCAATTTCTTACTTTTCTGTCTAACCCTTGATAAAATAAATCCCATATCTTATAATACTCTTTTTTTTCTTGCTCTCTAATTGCTAATGTTAGTCTACTCATTTCTGCACATTCCATTATTTTCTTAATCACTTCCTCCTCCATTGGAATTTTCTCATTTTTCCAGTTTTGAGCAAATACAATTCTAGCTGCAGTTAAAACATTAATAATCAGATATGTTATTTCTTTATGGTAACCTTCAGGTAAAATTCCCAATAAAAATATCCCTGATTTTAAAACTATATGCTGTTTTATCGTTTTTTTTCCAACCACGTGTGTATTTTAGTCCAGAATCTTTTTGCTTCTATGCATGTCCACCACATATGGTAATGTGATCTAGGTATCTGATGACATTTCCAACACTTCGCCCATTTATCTTTGAACATCTCTGCTATTCTTGCCGGGAGGGTAGGATCCAGTTCTTGAACGCCTGGTTCAGCCTGGCCTGTGAAACAACTCCAGACCTGTCGTCGCTCTGTGTTCTCCTTCGGTTAGATTGCAGGGAAGTGAGGGGATGGCGCTCCTTGCCTGGGCCCAGCGTAAACATTTGGGCTGGGCTCTAGCAAGCAAGGATGTTTGCTGAGAGATCGGTCCACTGAAAGAGAAGCTTTCAGGCTGCTGCCTGACATGGAGGGTTTTTTTTGGTCCGGGCAGCAGAAGTCAGGAAAGTTTCTCATCTGGAAAGACTCCTGAGTCAGCAACCAACTGCCCATGCAAAGAGACTCCAGTCCTCCGCTGGAAACGGGCACTTTCCCACGTCTGTTCTTGCCATTGGAGCCCTGGGCGGTTTCCCTTTTAATCCATGGGGCAGCATGGGGACACCCTCTGAGTCTGGGTCAGGCCAGCGCTTCTGTACCTGAGGACAGCGTCTGCATCTAGGTATCTTGTTTCCCTCTCAGTCTTGGGGAATAGGCAGGAGACCTTGCGTCTTCTAGTGTCTCATGGGAAAGCCAATTGCAGGTCCTGCCACTTAGAAGCTAGCCAAGGTTTATTTCCATCTCCAGGTTGGAAAAGTGTTGCTGAAGCATCATCCACGGAGATTTGAACAGCATACACAGGAACAGTTGCTCTTGAGCAGGGAGGAGGGCAGTGGTGGGATTCAAATGTTTTTACTACTGGTTCTATAGGTGTGGCTTGGTGGGCGTGGCTTGATGGGCGTGGAAGGGGAAGGATATACTGCAAAATCCCCCTTCCCTCCCCACCCCACTAACCTGCTTTCCAGCTCCGTTCTCCTGGGCAGGGCAACCAAAGAAGACCCAGCCGATCAGCTGGGACTCAATGGGAAGCAGAGAAGAGATGGGGTCAGAGCCAGTCAGAGGCGGGATTGGCTGGTTCTCTGAACTATTCAAAATTTCTGCTACCGGTTCTCCAGAACCGGTCAGAACCGGCTGAAGACCCACCTCTGGAGGAGAGTCTTGTTGAAACTTTTAAAGGGCTGCTTTGCTAGATTCCGAACATTTTGGAGACAGTTAGCATTAATATTTGCAAAAGAGATTTTTGGAGAAAATATTTTTGAGTAATTTCAGCTTATGTTTTAAAACATTTCAGGCCATCAAGGTATGCTTATATTCTTCTCCATTAGTTCTGGGAAACGAAAATGATTACCTGCTTTTAAATGACATATTCCATTTTTAAGATGACCACAAATGACTAATGACTTTTTTGAACCTGCTAAGCTTTCAGTGGACACAAATGAGCATCTTCCTTCTCCTCTTTGTATTCATTTGCACGCACTGAATAGAGAGACAAAATACACACAGGTGCTTGACAGAGGTTTGACTAACATTAAAGGAAAGACAGGGAGATTACCTGGGAACGTGGGCTGAAGGTACCAAAGGAGCTGGGAGCTCTATGCATTCAGCAGAAATCCTCCACCGTGTTAAAATGTGTCAGTCGGACATATTTCTCTGCAGTTCTCCATGTTGCTTTGGACCAGGGGTCCCCAAACTTGGCAACTTTAAGACGAGTGGACTTCAACTCCCAGAATTCTGAGTGTTGAAATCCACAAGTCTTAAAAGTTGCCAAGTTTGGAGATCTCTGCTTTAGATTCAGGATGCCACCTTGGGAGCAGGTAGCCTGGATAAAAAAATATTTAGATTTTAGATCCCCCCCCCCGCTTTTATATGCATGCATTTGATTTGTTGAATCAAAATGCTTAGTGATTGGTTGCAAAAGCTTCACTTGTCTCTTGGGTTTTAAAGCCGTCAAGAACTTCATATTTCTTAGTCCACCACCTTAGTCATCTTCCCCACTGAAGCCCATTTAGATGGGTTAGGACTGCTGGTTGGAAGTTTGAGGCACTGCAAGGCCAGCTCATTTCTGAGGCTGATGACTAAGAAAGGAGACAGGTCCTTTTCCCACAAGGGTGGTCATCAGAGGTGGGGTCAAACATCTATGATGCAGCCCCACGTACTTGGGTACTTGCAACCCAAAGAAGAAAAGCTAGAACAAGCCAGAGTACTCACCCTGGCTTGTACTGGGATATTTTTGTTCTCTGTGGCTTTGCTTTCTTTCAGAGTAAATTTTCCTACTACTTCTTGTTGCCATTTATTAGTTCATGTAGTGGTTTTCAGTTTTGCTATAGGTAGGGAATATTAGCCTCTCCGAGTCCTGTTGGATTGGAGTTGTAAAAACTCCAGCAAACAAGGAAACAAGCAAATAAGTATTTCCTTCTTTCAGCTGATTTATCTAAATAAGGCATTTGCTTGCTCTCCAAACTGATGACCAAAAATTGGCGAAATAGATGGTTAATACACTTTGCTTCCGTTAGCTTATGTTGCAGCTTGGCCAGTTTCTCATTTGTGCCTCCTCCACTTGCTGGATTTTTTCTTCTTTTCTTTTCTAATGCTAAAAGTTCAGCCCTATGGACTCAAAAACCTGCCATAACCCTCTTCAAAGCAAATATGCACCCAGTGAATAATGGGTACCAAGAAAACATGCTTTAATTAATCAGAGATTCTTAACATCAATAACTTTGCTCAATAGTGACTTTAGGAACAGGCCACCTCAGAATCCCTACTGTCTGAAAAACCACTCCAGGTGACCTTGAGGCATAACTGCAGCTTGGAGTCTACTGAGATAAGTGGTGCGCCTGATTTATACTTTTATGATTCCATCAGCTGCATAGATCTGCCTGGGCCGTGTTTTGTATGTTCCTGTTGTCTGAAACTCACACCATCGCAGCTGATGGGGAAGTGGCTACAATTGGTTTGGATTTTCCTGGCTGCAGTTCCTCACTTCCGCATCATACCCAGATACAGTTGCTTTCACTGGATTAAGTTACCGATTATTTTGATGATAAGAAAATCAGTATTCAGTGATACAGCTTTCTGTTCATCACTGACATACATATGTCCTAAATAAAAGATGTGCTTGTCTCCTAGACCGGACCGGCTTCAAAGCTGGTGGTAGCACCTACTGACTTGGGTTGGTTGATCCAGAACTACCATGTTTCCCCAAAAATAAGACCCTGCCTGATATTTTTTTGGCCACCAAAAAAGGCACCGGGTCTTATTTTCGGGGGAAGTCATCCACTAACTAACCTCACTTGTGCACATTGTCCCCGGCCCCCTTTTCCCTGTCAGAGGCCTTCAGGAACTTCTTCTTCTGCAGCTGGCAAGGCTTTCCTGAAGGCCTCTGCAGCCGATAACAGAACTCCAGATTGATCCAGAGCTTTCTTATCAGCCACAGAGGCCTTCAGTAAAGTCTTGCCAGCCTTGCCGGCTGCAGAAGAAATGGGTCAGCAAGGCAGGTGTCGGGGTGTGCGAGGCCTGGCTGAACTGTCCAAAGGTAAGTAGTAGGGCAGCTCCAACCCCGCTATCCCCACCCTAATTTAATTTTTACCCGTCCACTCTGGAGTGGGCTGGATCTTAATTAGGGCTTATTTTGGGGAGTAGGGCTTATATTGGGTGCATGTGTAAAAATCAAGCTAGGACTTGCATTCAGGGTAGGTCGTATTTTCAGGGAAACAGGGTAAACAGGATTGGGCCTAAATAGTTATGGTATAAAACAATATCAGGAAGGTTTTTTAAAAAAGGAAGGTAGCAGCAGCAATAATGGCCTATTTCTTGAGTACTCATATAAGAACCTCCCCCTCCATGAATGGGACTCTGTAGCCAACAGCCGTTGAGAAGGTAACTGGAGTCTTTATGTGCAAAGAACACAACACAATGACTTGGGCAGCTCAAGTATGTGTATTGTCTGGCATGCAAATTATGAGCCAATCAGACCACTTAAGTGACTCTGAGGAAGAGCCTGAAGGGGACTTCTCTGCATTGAAAAGAATAATCAGAAATGATTTTGTTCATAGGCTGATCTCAATATCTGGCCATTCCTTTTTCTGACATTCTGTGGATCAGCTTGTGAATGCCACTGCTCATGGGAGCAATTGCTTGACTGTAAAAAGCCTTCAGGAGAGAAAGTTCCCTAAAATTCCACAGAATATTCACAGAATATCAAAGAGAAGATCTGGCAAAGAGCACAGGTGAGGGACATTGAGAAAGGTGAGGGAGCATTCCATGATCCAAGGTTGGTTTTGGGTTTGACTGGCCATATTCAACCGAACGTCAGGTGTTAATGCTGAAGTCGCAGTTCAGACTTGAATTCATTTCATTTATATTTTTGTAACATAAATCCTGTATGGATTGTTCTCCTCCATCTCCTCTTTCCAGGCCCCGCCTTTGTGGTCTTTAGGAAACCAAAGCCTAGGAAGCTGGTTAGACTATGGTAGATTTTGTGAATCACAGAGGGAGCAGATTGAAAGGAAAACAAGGCCACTTGACTGTCTCATGAAAGTATTTTGAAATGTAGGTTTTTTATCTTTTGAATATGTGAAAGCAATTTCAAGTGTAAATAGTTTAGTGACCAGGAATTTAAATATAATATGCAGGTGAGAAGATTGACTTTTGATCTATTTGTTTGATCTGCCTGTTTTGAAAGCTGCATAAGGCACATTTAGAACTGTTAAGTCCTTATATTCCAGCAATTTATATACCATTATAAATGCTTTTCCTGAAGAATCCCTACTGCACCACAACAACGTTTCCTGGAGGTCATGTCTTAGTTTTTCTTCTTTTCCTAATAAACATGAATGCTCTGAAGCGCAAAATCAACAGAGCTAGCTATTTTCTCAAAAATGGTAAGATCTCAAGCTCACTTTATACATTTTATTTTTGAGTGCAGTGAATACAAGTTTACAAAAACTGATATCATGTAAGTTATTCAACAAAGATTAGAGTAGAAACTGCTCAGCGAAGTTTGTTAACTGCACAACTGGTAAATCCACAATTGTCATTGTAACCGGTAGCAAATGAAGTGGTGCTTTGGAAACAGATACTCAAGAATTGGCATGTATTTATTCATTATACTTTTATCTTACCTTTTCATTATTTTTAGCCTTTTGCAATCTCTGATTTTAAAAATGTCCTGAAAAAAATTAATCAGGAACTTGTTAACCATTTCTGAAGCAATAACGGCTGGTTTAGAAATGAGATGTGGTCCCTATAGGACAGGGGAGTTAAAGTCCACAAGTCTTAAAGTTGCCGAGTTTGGAGACCTCTGCTATAGGAGCTACCTCTGTAAATTTTCCAAATTTGCCCTTCCTTTTTTTAAATATGCGTCAGCTAGCCTGAAGGAGCTTCCGCTTCTTCTTAAGCATTCTCTACCATGGCAGCTTCTGTACAGCCGAAAGGATCTAAGAGGAGAAACCTGGGCTCATAATCCTCTGGGAGAGCGACACTCCATCTGACGGTCTTATACAGGATAGCTATTGGCAGGGGATCTTTTGTTGTAGGCACCTTCATTCATTGTCCTGCCTTAGATGCCAACTATTAAAATGTGGGCAGTGAGCCTTGGGAACAAAAAAATTTGGACAGCTGTAGTGCATTGCTGAAATTCTACCATTGGAGAGACGGGGAAAAACCTTTGCATTCCATTTCTAGGGTGTAGAAATCCCCCATCTGTTTATTTTATTTATTTTATTTGTCAATTGCTTACAAGATAATAGGTATAAGAATAAACATGAGTATTATGAGAGTACATGAGAGTAATTAGGACTTCAGAAAAAACAATTACTACAATCTGCCTTCCATCGAGGACCTGTATCCTGCACGAGTCAAAAAGAGGCTGTGAAAATATTTACAGACCCCTCACATCCCGGACATAAACTGTTTCAACTCCTTCTCTCAAAACGACACTAGAGAGCACTGCACATAGACACAAGGGGAGTTTTTCTTCAAATGCCATCACCCTGCTAAACAAATAATTCCCTCAACACTGTCCAACTATTTACAAAGTCTGCACTACTATTACTATTAATCTTCTCATCACTTCTTATCACCCATCCCCTCCCACTTGTGACTGTATGACTGTAACTTTGTCACTTGTATCCTTACGATCTATATTGACTGTTTCCTAGTATGATTTGATTGCTTATTGTACCCTATAATTATTATTAAGTGTTGCACCTTATGATTCTTGACTCTTAATGAATGTAACTTTTCTTTTATGTACACTGAGAGCATTTGCACCAAGACAAATTCCTTATGTGTTCAATCGCACTTGGCCAATAAAGAATTCTGTTCTATTTCGACAGGATGCTATTTGGTGTGCTGTCTTGAACCACGTGGCTGTTGCTACATATGGACCAATCAGTAGTTGCTTTGGTCCATGTACACTCAAAGTTGCAACACGTTTCAGATGCCAGCCTTTTATCAAGTCTTCCATTATTTGGATTTGATGAGTGGGTGTTGGCTCCATTTTCAGAGTTGGATGTGCAGCTGACCCAGCACAGGGGATTGGGGATTGGGGGGTCAAAAGTGGATGAAATGCAGGTGACGACAAATCCCAGACTGTAGAGGAGTATGAGTTAAGTGCAAGAACCTTTAAGTAAACCAGGAAAAGGAGGAAGAAGATCAAAATAACCCTGACTTTATTCTGGTTGGCATAAAAGGGGACAAAGGGATGTCCTGGCAGAGCTTCAAGATTCTGTGATTATTACAAAGACAAAGAGAAGGAAAAAAAAGGATCAAAAGAGACAAAATTTGATTGGCTTTGAAAGCCAGAGCATAGGATATTTGAAAAGTCTCTTGTGTAAAAAGGGAAGGAGGGATTCTTGTCCCTCCCTGCAATTCAAACTGAGGCAAAGAGCTTAGCATTCCACATTCACTCCTGGCTTCAACATTACTTTGCTTTATCACAAATCCAAATTAACTGTCTTTATACTGATGGGCTTCAGGACTTCAAATTAATCATCTTTTTACTGTTCTGTATTCTGTACAGTGGTAGATTTGTCTTCTGTACAGATGCAGATAGATAAACTCAACAAGACGTCCATAACAAAGTACTTTTATTGGGTCATCAGGTATCCTCATAACTCACATTTGTGATGAAGTTCTTCTTTAATGCCCAATCCTTTGCATATCTGTTTTGTAGGTAAAAAGATGATTATCTGCTATCCTTTTTCCTTCATCTTGTAGCGGTAGAAATAGATCAGTTACCATGAGTCTGTGAGTTCAGCCAAGAGTGAGGAAAACTCCCCCAACCCCTCGAGGGTCAATTTAGTGACCAATCAGGATTACAGATGTGGCCACGTGACATGGACTACATTTCCCAGGATACCTTAACTACATTTACCATGATGCATTCCCTTAAGGGGACAGCTCACAATTGCTACCTAACTATTCAATTCCCATACACTGGCTGGACAGCACAGTGATTATATGTAACCCAAAGATCTCCAAACTTGACAGCTTTAAGACTTGTGGACTTCAACTTCCAGAATTCCTCCTCCAGTCATGTTAGCTCAGGGATTCTGGGAGTTGAAGTCCACAAGTCATCAACTTGCCAAGTTTGAAGACCCTTCCTCTAACCAATCAAGTAGACTTGATCTACCTCAGAGGACTGAGTTACTATTTGTTTGGAATTGGACGAAGGCACGTCCAACTCTCCTAAGCCTTGCTGGAAGGTGGAATTCTTTGGAAAGGGAATTAATTGAAAGGTAGTTTATTAACTACTTGCATTTGTTCATGTTTAGCATAATGATTGACACAAGCTCCATGAGGCAGACTGTGTGCATAGATTTCTGCTGCTTTTGTTTCTAACGTTTGCACAATCTTGCATTCTTGGCCTGGTTTTGCTTTTCTCCCAGGACTAGAGGAGAATTGTTCCAAAGGGCAGCAGTGACCCACTTCTTGTGGCACCACCATGGTTTCTTCCAGAGATTGTAAGAGAGGTTGTCCCTGAATCTTTAGACAAATGATGGAAAATTATTCCTCCTGTGATGGGTGCATGCTTGTAAATTAAATTATCGGATTGTTCGCTCCCTGGGAAGGGCAACTAGACGATGTCTCCCTCCGGCTAACAATTTGGACCTGATGATGATGTGACAGGTCCCTAAATCTTCTTGTTCAAATCCTGCGAAAAAAAGCATTGGTGAACTGAAAGTCATGGACTTGGAGCAGCTGTCAGATGTGAATCTGTTTCCTTGTTATTTCTTGGCATTAGTTCTAGTCCTGCTCTGTAGAACCAGGCAAGAAGAGAAGAGAAGAGAAGAGGAGAAAAGAGGAGAAAAGAGGAGAAAAGAGAATAGAATAGAATAGAATGCAGACTAGAATAGAATATAGAGAATAGGAATAGGAATAGGAATAGGAATAGGAATAGGAATAGGAATAGGAATAGAATAGAATAGAATAGAATAGAATAGAATAGAATAACAAAGAATAAAATTCTTTCTTGGCCAAGTGTGATTGGACACACAAGGAATTTGTCTTTGGTGCAAATACTCTCAGTGTACATAAAAGAAAAGATGCATTTGTCAAGAGTCAAGAATCATCAGGTACAACACTTAATGATAGTCATAGGGTACAAACAAACAATCAAATCATACTAGGAAACAGTCAGTATAAATCATAAGGATACAAGTGACAAAGTTACAGTCATACAGTCACAAGTGGGAGGGGATGGGTGATAGGAACAGTGAGAAGATTATTAGTAATAGTAACACAGACTTTGTAAGTAGTTGGACAGTGTTGAGGGAATTATTTGTTTAGCAGAGTGATGGCGTTTGGGAAAAAACTGGATGACCCTCTCAGTTGAGTCTCACATGGTTCACGAATAGGGCACTGAGAACAGTGTTTATATACCAGGGCAAACAGGCAGAGGGTGGGGTTAGTGCCAAAAATGGGAGAGGCCACCTATTTCTCCCCCCCTTCCCAAGGACCCCTTTTCTTTCTTTCTGATATGCATGATATTCTCCATTCCTCTTAGCCCAGAAGATTGCTGGAAGACAACAGCCCTGAAATATTGGTTGAAAAATGCTGAGGGATGCATGCCTTAGATTTGGGTCATAAGGTCTCAGCCTCTTGCTGAGCTGCTCTCTCTTCATCGTTTTTGATTTGTCTCTTGAAGGAGCTGATGCCGCCGAGGTGGTGGGATTCATGTCACCAAAGGGAAGAAGCAAATCCGGGACAAGCTCCGCTTGGCCCTTTCCCACCGTGTTCTCTGAAGAGGACATCCCTCGGGCCCTCTCTGGCACTTGCTGAGAAAAGGCTGAGGGGGCTCCAAAGCCAAGGGAGGGGAAGCAAGGTTTGTGCAGGCGGGGGAGGGCTTTCTTTCACTGTTACAAGCCAGGAGACCCAAGTAGCTGTGAGAGAAAGCTTCCTTTGATCTTCCTTTGCGGCGAAGCACCACTTGGGAGTTTGATGTGACTCCCCTTTGATTAACTTTTCTCCTCCCAGAATCTGCCATGTTTTGGCGCTCATTTTTCTTGCCTGCAGGCTTCAGCCTGCAGGACTGTATAACCAAACAACCAAACAAACATGGGGTGTGTCATGCCCCTGTTGGAGTCCGATTCCCAGGGAGAGGTGGAATAGCTGACAGGGAGTGGGCATGTGGCTCCGGTGGCTGTGGAGGAAACTGGGGAAGGACACAGTCTGGCTGGGCATTCAGAGGAAGACCCAGGCCCACCCCCTCTTCGCCCTAGGGCACGCAGGGAGGAATGGAGAAGGGAGCAACATGAGTTACAGGGGAGAAAAGGGCCCTGATTCCCTTCATTAACTGCAGCTGGGAAAACAGGATTTAAAAAGGGTGTTTGCGCACAGCACCTTGCTGGAAGCAAAGTGTGCATTATCTTCGTTTGTCAAGTCTTATCTGGGTTCCAGTTGTCCTCACAGCTTTTGAAGTCTGCAATTCCTTATCCTGCCTTGTCTCCTTAATTGCTGCAGTGTGGTTTGTCTTGGTTTTTATTTATAATTTAGAAGTACTTTGGGTTCGGACTGAATTTCTTCCCTTTAAAAACTGTTCTTGGGAGTTTTTTTTTTTTTTCAGCCGATGATAACTGGACATTGGGGACCAAGTTGGAGGAATTAAGGGGACTTGATCTACTTTTGTGACTTCGTTGTTTTTGTGCCACGCCCCTTAGGGTCATCACTGGGGGGTGTGTGCGTGTGTCCTTAATCCCAACAAATTGGGCTCCCCCAAGACGTGAAGCTCCAATTGCGTGACCATTTTTGAGATGGTCAGAGGTGTTTTGAGTCTCTGCAGTTGAGAATATTATCCTGGCTGCATTCTTTTTGTAACACGACTTCTGCATGTTTTATTATGATTTTATTACCCTTTTTTTATCATCATTCCCTTGCTTAAGAGGGTGCTAAGAAGTTTCGGACTACTTGGAGTAGGTTGTCCCTTTTGCAAAGAAAGACGAGAAAACTGCAAAAGTACTGTGTAATTCTGGGTCTTCCTGAAGGTCACTAGAAAGTCTGAAGGGAATCCAGGGGCTTTTGCAACCCAAGAGTTGACACATACACAACACACACACACACACAGAGGTCTTTCACACACACCCCTCCACACCCAGGAGAAGGGTAGGCAAAGCACCTGCATTGCGCTGGGAAGGGAGATGAAGAAGTGGGTCATATCTCCTTCAGCTGATTGAAACAGAAATCTGGAAGTGGGACATCTGCTTTGATGAGGGGGGGGCAATCTCTCTCTGTGTCTCACACACACACACACACACACACACACACACACACAGAGGACCCACATGAATGGACCCAGGGGAAATCACAATGCCTTTTGTCCCAGGCTATAGCACAGGCTATATAGGGAGAGCTTCTTCCACTAGATCTGGTGGGATGTGACCTTCTCCACTGGACTAGGAGAAATGGTCCTGGAACAGCCTTTGCCTGCCTCCTGGGCACACACAGGCATGGAGCCGGGTGGCTGCCATTCAAGGGAGCTTTGCTCTATGCTCAATGGGGGTGGGGTGGAAAATGCCCCCACAGGCCTTCCATACCAATCCTGCTTTACCTCCCCTAATGAATATTCAAAAGCTGCAGTTGCCGAGAGCAAAAAATAGCAAGGTGACATGAAAAAAACACACTCCATCCCTCTGCACTCTGGGTGGGGAAGGGGGCTGGTTTCGCCTGTTGGAGAAGTGAAGGACCCCCCTCTCTCCCCCCACCCACCCCGCTTCCCCCCTCCCCCACCCAACTCCTTTGATCCTGGAGGAGAAAATGGCCAGGATATTTCCTAGGCATCGGCGGCTGCTTTGATGCCTGCAGGATGGCATCTCCAGCCTCCTCCAGAGCTGTGTTGTAATCAGCATGTGCTGGAACAGGGGGAGCCACAACAATGTTTGCTGTGGTTCCTGCAGCAAGACTGAACACTCAGCATAAAGGACGCACTGTTGATCCAGCAATGCAGGCATTGTTTCTTCCACCAGGCAGCAGTTAAGGGTCTCCATGGTAAATTTTGCTCTCCCTCCTCCTCCTCCTCCTCCTCCCTTCTTTCTTCCTTTCTTTCTTTCATTCATTTCTTGCCCCGGCCCGCAGTTGATCTCAAAGTAAGGAGCCGCTGCTCCATTTCCTTCTGGCTTGAAGGAGCTCGCTCAGCCCGCAAACCTGGCCGAGGGAGCGTCGAGGAGCAACGTCAGGATGCTCTGGAGGGGCGGATTTCGGGAGCGGACCTGAGGATTACGGAGGAGCAAGCCGGGCGAGGAGAGCAGGGGGAGAGGAGAGCCCGCTTCTGCGTCCCTCCGGGGAAGAGCCATGGGTTGCAGCGTATCCCCTGCGGAGGCAGCACTTGGACACTTCCAGCCCGTGGCAAGGCACCCAGCCTCCCTCACCCAGCTCTGCCCGTCCCCGCCGCCTTCTTCTTCTTCCGCGCGGGGCTCCACGCTTTAGAATGGCTGCCCTCTTCCCTCCAGGCTCAGGTGCAGGGCGAGCTCTCCGAGGTTGAGTTTGGTTAGGGGCCGCCCGCCCTCCCCCCACCCCAACCCACCCCAACCCAGGACCGCGGTGGTGGGGTCCTTGGATGTCTCCCTGCCTCTGGCCGGCGCATTCGTCCCTGGGCTCGGCTTGAGGGGCCTGAGGATTTTTTTTGGGGTAGCCACTCTTGCCGAGGAAGGATTGTTCTACAAAAAAAGAGGGGGGGGGGTGTTCCTTAGTGCATTATGGCTCACGCGGCATCGCAGTTGAAGAAGAACCGAGATTTAGAGCTCAACCCCGAAGAGGAGAACGAGAAAAAGAGGAAGCACAGGAAGAGGTCCAAGGATCGGAAGAAAAAGGTACTTCGGGGTATATATATATATATATATCTGCCTTTTGTTTTACTTTGCTCTCCCCACTGCAGCGTGAAATGTCAGAGAGCTTCCATGCAGGGAACTTGTGATGGAGGAGGAGGAGGAGGAGGAGGAAGGCTGCGAAACGTCCCCGGGCCCTAACTGTGGGCCAGGGAAAAGGCTTTGGGAAAGGCAAAAGGGGCTTCTTTGAAGTTAGATTGTGCTCGAAGGGCTGTGACAGACCTCTCTCTCTCTCTCCCTCTCTCTCCCTCCCCCCTCTCTCTCTGTGTGTTTGCTCCAGCAAGATTGAAAGGCGACCTGGTTCGAAGCCCAGGGCAAAAGCAGGGGAGGGACTGGCGAGTTTTACAGGTTAGATCGACCACACCTGCAGAGATCTGGGCAAAGGAGAGGGAGAGCCGGACGGGGGATTTCACGAGTTGCAGAGCGAGGGCTTGTGCACGTTGACATTTGTCAAAAGGACCACAATGTCCACAATGTTGCGCGGTTTGTTTCTGGCCTGGGGGGTGGGGGGAGGGTTTCTCCTTCGGTTGCTTCCTAACTCAACGGCGTTGACCAACTTTCTTTTGTCAGCTTGTCTTCATGGTGGTGGAGAAGGGATCGCTGAGCCCCATGGGGGGCGGGAAGGGTTGCTGTGTTGCCCCTTCCCTGTCTGGGAAGCTGCTCTAACCAGGAAGGCCCTTTCCCCCCCGCAAGCCCTGGGATGGCCCCCTCCTTCACGAAGAGGCTTTGTTCCAGCTTGCCCTTTAAGAGGCTCCTGTCAATAGGGAAGAGGCCCAGGGCTCCGTTTCTCTATCAGGACCTGCCTGTGAATTGTCTTTCAAAGGCTCCAGCTGGAAGACAGCGAGGGGCTTCTCCTTCTGCTATGCCTTTGTGAGGTTTCTCCCGAGGGGTGCATCATCCCCTAACGGGCTGGGAGCACCGGAGCCTGTCTTGCCTTTAAAGGACGCGTCTCTCGGGGGGGCGGAGGAGGAGGAGGAGGAGGAGTTGGAGCTTCGGCTCTTGCGAGCATCTTTCTCGTTCCTCGACTGCCTTCCTCCCACCCGTTGCCTCTGCAAAGCTGCAGGGCTGAGCGTGGCGTGAAAAGCACCCGCGAAGAAGCTTCTCCGGGCCAGGGAGACGGCGAGTGGCGCCGCCTCACGGAGTGGTTGCGGTCGGCGCAGACTGCCGCATGGAAGAAGCCCTTGAAGGTCCCGTCCTCTTAAAGGGACAGGCGCCTGCTGTCTTTTCTCTCTCTCCCTCCCCCTCCCCCCCCCCTCTCCCTCTCAAGGGCTCCTGTGCCTTTTGTGTGCAAGGGTGGAACTGGTGGGAGCAAAATATGGCTCTGAATTGTGTGTGTGTGTGTGTGGGGGGGGTTCTTCCCTTTCACCCAAGCCCTTTCACTTTGCTCCCCAGCCTCCCCAGATTTCTAAGGGATGGAAAGAGGAGCTGGGGTGTGTTTTTAAGCTGTAGGAAGTTAGCACCCTCCCCTCTCCTAGAAAAATGAAATATCCCCTAAAACATATCTCCCCTAAAAAAAAGAAGTGGAAACTCAGAAGCAGAATCTCACCCCCACCTTTGTTAATGGGTGGGCCACTAAGGCCTGAGCCAGAGTATTCTACATAACAAAGCCCTCTACCCATCTCTCCACCTGGCCTGGGAAGATTGCATCAGCCAGCACTCAGGTGAAGCCAGGTGGTCCACCCAAAGCCTACAAAGTTAGCTAAGACCCCGCCCCTGGGAGTCTGGCAGCCAATGGGATACATTTCTTGCACAGGAACAGGAAACCACTAAGGTGGGCCCAACAGAGGGTATATAAGGGACTCTCAGCATCTCAGCCCTCCCTTCTTTTCCTTCGCCCAACACCTTGAAGCATGTGATCGTCCTTTTCACTTTGACGCTCCAAGCCATGTGGTCCTGCTGTCCACCATTAAACCGTCTTTCCAAACAGCCTCCATGTTTCCAGTGTCTTTCCCCCCACTTGGAACTGAACTCAGAAGGATATTTCTTCCAACAAAGCGAAGAGTCTCCTCCTTCCAAGCTGTCAGATGAGTCCAAAAAGGCTGCCGACATGCATTACAGAGGAACTAGCTCCATGCTTCCTTCAGTTGGGTGTAAGCTGCACCTTATAGCAGGAGCAGGGTGACTTTGAGGTCTGATCCCGCTGCCTTCTTGGGGGTGGGGCAGAGATAGAGAAGCCGTGGAGGGAGAGGAGAGCAGGGAAAGCCAGGAAGTGTCTGCTCTTGGTTCAGAAATGAGGTCAAACTGCTTTGTTGACAGAAATACATTCACTGTTTGACAGATCCTGATACTTCCTTTGGAAAGGAATCACCTGTTTGGGGACCTGGGCCATCATAAATTGTCACCCAGTTCCTTCTTTCCATATTTGTGTCACAGGAGAAAAGGCCTCACAGAGCTTTCATCCCAACCATCAGGAAATATTTCTTTTCCCACTGCCCGGCCATAGGGTGCCTTGAGCTCAAAAACCCTCTGGAACCATTTAAAGAACTTGAGTCTCTTTCTGGGAAAAATCAGGGATGAACTCGGCTGCACTTGCAGGCTGGGCCAGGCTGCCCATCGGCTGGGCTGGAGAGCTTTTGACATTCCTTAGCGCAGCACACAAGGCGGTTCCCCCTTTTTGTAAATTAGGGTAATCATTATTATTATTTTTAAAATTAAGCTTTCTTTTCCTGAGCAAGGAGGCAATCTAGCCTGCCTTGGTCTGGCTCTGTACTAACTCTGGAACCATGTTAGAAATACGCCTCGGAAATTGCATTCTCCTATTGGCAAGAACTGGGCCTCTGAAACTGCCAAAATCAATCTGAGTGGCTCTTTCAATTTGCAGACCTGAGGAGCTTGCACGGCCTTTTTAGAAACCCCCCCTCCAGAAGACAGTCCCATCCTGAGTTACAGGAATGCAGTTCTGCATTCCTTGCACCTTAGGATCCGGCCAAGTTGATTGTTTCCAGATCCTGTTCTATTAAAGTTGAAACCAGAGGGGATTAGCTGGAGTTAAAGAGACGCTTTTCTGAGCTCACTCGCCCAAGTTCTTGCATATGAAAGGAAAGAATAGTTTCCTCTTTGACATAGAGAACATTTCTGGGATGATTCAGTATCATGTTACATAATACTCTACAAGCTGGCTGTGGTGTCCTAAGCGTGTTGGCGTCCCTCTCCAGCTGAGCCACGGATGAAGTCCAGAAATACTCCACTCCAGCATCTGATCAATGAAAATAAGGATCTTCCAGGAAGGACACTGAGGTGCCTGGGAAGATGCCCTGGTAGATGAGAAGTTCGCCTCACCAGGGTTGTGATTTTGGGTGTGCTTTGTGCAAGGAAGATGATTCATATCTGCAATTTAGCAAACAAAGATAACTCGCAGCCATTTAGGGTGTGGATCAGGCTGGGTGAATAGGAATAGCCTGGAGCCGTCAAATAGCAGTAAAAAGCGGGGTGGGTGGGTGTCTATCAGAGGGTTTATTTATTTCTGTACATGGTTACTCAAAGAGGGGCTGGGCGGACGAGTTCAGGCTTTGGCGAATGCTGTGAGGCTTGGACAGAAGCCAGCGGGCAGAGTCAACCAGCACAACCATCGGAGGTGGTTCCCAGAGAGTTTCCAAAGGCCACAAATTGTGGGGAGAAATGTGGATGTGGTGAGGTTTCTGACCTCAGAAATGCAGGTCACAGGAGCAGGCGAGGTAGACTTCCATGGGGAACAGCTGGATTTCAGGCCTGTGGCCATTCTGTGGCCTGGACCCGCAAAGCTATCTTCAGTCAGTGGAGGAGAATATTCGTCGATCGGGGTTGAAAGGAGGAGTCCCAGGTGCTCTCTGAGCTTGGTACTTTTCTTGAAGGTGGTTCATCATGACCCAACTAGGTAGGTAGTGCTGGTGATGTTACCTAGTTTGGGTAATAAGACATCTGCAAGAAAGTAACCAAGTTTAAAGAGGCATCCAGTACCCCTGACCTCAGCCTTTCCCTCCTATGGCACGATAGCAATAGCACTTAGACTTATATACCGCTTCACAGTGCTTTACAGCCCCCTCTAAGTGGTTTACAGAGTCAGCCTCTGGCCCCCAACAATCTGGATCCTCCTTTTACCCACCCTGGAAGGATGGAAGGCTGAGTCCATCTTGAGCCTGGTGGGATTTGAACTGCCAAATTGCAGGCAGCCGGCAATCAGCAGAAGTAACCTGCAGTACTGCACTCTGACCACTGTGCTCCATGTTGGAGATGCTGGAGATGCAGGAGCAGTGGGAACAGCACCTATTAGAGATGATTTCCAATGGTTCTGGGGTCTGGTTCAGAGGCTCATGGTGGTACCAACATAAGGACAAATGGTTTGAGCAGAAAGTTGGCATAATTTTGTATTGTAAGCAGAGAGGGGAATGGCGGGTAGAATTCCTGGTGGGAAATCGGTGGCATAGAGGAGGGTTTGTGGCTTCTGGGCCTTTTTCAGGCAGTTATGAGGCAGTTATCAGAAGTAAGAACAAAGTTATTGGGAGTTGGAGCACAGGACGGCCAAGCAAAAGGCGCATTCGATGAGCCAGATCCTAAATTAAGGGCATGTAATGCAGCACTGCCCACTTTGGTGACAGATTTTTCCTCTGCGTATTAATGCAGGGCCTTGATATTCTGCCTTAGACCCATAAACAGAGCAGTCCAAAATGGGGCAACTTGCCACAATCAACTCACTGCAACCAACTCACCATGGCCAGTCGGCCTATTTGTTGGGTGACGGAGCAAAGGAACTACCCTGTTCTGCATGTCCCTAGTAGAAATACATCTGTCTTAAAACATCTGTTGAAATGATCTCAAGGTCTATTTTCAGCCTGCATCAGGAGCAGAAACCTTTGTTAAGGGAAAGCCACACCAAAGTGTTTGCACCGCTTGTGGGAACCTGCGCTCAAAAGGGAAGAGATACGAGGAGGAGCCTTCTGTAAGGTTTTTAAAGGGCGGATCAGGTCCCTTTATCTCCTGCAAGACTGAAGGCCCATTTTGCACCCCACCTCCTAGCTCTTCAAAAGAGCCCGATCCCCACCTACTCCAAAGGGGCCTGAGGCTGCAGAGAGTTGCAGGGCTACTGTGAGTTCTTTATCTCTGGCCCAGCAGCCTCTTGGAAGGGTGGCCCTGATGGAAAGTCCAGCATTTGGACAGCAAAAAGGCTGGTTTTTGGTCTTGGAGGAAGGACCAGATTTGACATTAGCTTGTTGGAGCAACAAGAAAAATACCGCAAGCTATTAAACTGAGTAAAAAGAAATAGCACACATTTCTTTTCACTCGGTTAATAGCTTGTGATATTTCCCATTTTTCTTTGCTTTCTTTGGAAGTTTGTTCCGTCTGCTGTTGTTTGCTGATTAGATCTTAGGAGATGACAGCAATATTTTGCAAGCTTGAATAATAAACATGGAGAAATAACTTTTCCCCTCTGTTTTTGGTTCTCAACTTACTTGTTTGGTCTGGAATGATTCTATTCTGTGGTTTACTTGTATATTTGGCTCACTTACATGGATATGGTATATACTTTTTAATGTTCTTTATTTCATTAACATGCATTTTGCTTCAAAGGTTTATATGTTACAGCATCTTCCTATTTTCATTTGAATTTATGTTCTATTAAGGATCTTCATCTAGTAGATATATCCTTTGAGAGGTTTACTATCTTAATTAAAACCACCTTTTGGAAACGTTTTCCTCACTTTGGGGACCATAATTAGGAATTTATTTTCATTTCAGTCACTGATTAGAATAAGGATTTTTTAGAACTTCCTTCCTTCTCTACTATTTTCTCACTTCATTAAAATCCTGCCAATTGTTCTCTGGTCTCTGGAGGATCAGTTCCAATGTTTGCATTTAATTCCGCATGAGACATTGGAAAATGCTGGAGTGATTATTTTTATCCAATTTATCTATGAATAGCTCATGTTATGGAATAAGCTGAGTTTAAAAATAGCCAGAAAATCTGTTTTCAATACAAACAGGGCCTTGTAGAGCCCTGTTTTGGCCAATTCACTTAGAGTTGTTTTTTTTTAAAAAAAACTTTTGTTGAACTAAACTCTGCATTTGATTTCAGAGTGTTTCTTGGCAGATGAAACCAACGTTACCTGCTTGGACTGCTTAGTCTTAATGCTGTTACTAGTCCCAAAGTTCCAAATTTGTCAGCATTATTAGAAAGACTCAGTTGTGATTCCTAAGCCTGTAACTCATTTGTATAAGAAGTTGGAGCATCTGATGAATTTATGCTCATTATTTATGTAACCTTTGGAATAACAAGAAAAATACCATTGAAATGTGAAATCAATTTTATTTCTCTAAATCTTGAAGTAAATGCAACAAGTCGTTTTTATTTATTGAGGTATCTCAAAGTTTTTTTAAAAAAAGATCAATTAGTTGCACTTGCCGCATTGTTGAGGTACAGTTTAGAAATTGGAATATGGATTAATTAATTCAGGTTTTATTGTTACCACATTTGGAGTTGAAATGCACTGGATTTTTAACTTCAAACTACTCTTGAGGGTGAAGACTACATAGGTCTTTCTTGGTTATATTGTCAGTATTCAATCTTAATAAAATAATCAGGAACTGGATTGGTTGAGGTGCTGCCTATAATGTGGAATGGCCAACACAATTCAGCACCTAGAAGAAAAATCTACACCTGGTTTGTTTCACATGAATTACTTATATGTCTTCAATTTTGAACTAGTTTTCATTTTTTTTGGACAGGGGGTACTTAATACAGATGTAAGAAAGCAGTTGAATAGAATGTAATACTTTTGTCCAAGGGAAAGGGTGAAGAGAACGGGTTGAGTGTGGTTAGTGCTCCGTGGTGTGGAGAAGAAAAGGGGCTGAAGGTGCCACATCTAGTACAGAGAGAGCTTTCCAGGAATAATATATCATCTGAAAGAAAGGAAAAGTTGAAGGTAGAGTGCAGATCTACGAGGGAAATATCGTGCATTAGTTCCTTTGCAATGAATAGAAACTTCTAATTATTTCAGCGGAACGGCTGAGGACAGTTTTGAGGAAGACAGCAAGAAGTGGAGGAAAACCTTGATTGAATTCTGAAAATGACTTTTCTGAGCCCTTTCTAGAAGTAAAGCTGTTCCTCTCTTGTATCTTCTCCATGTTACCCAGTAGATTTTTCTGAGAGTTTCAGTGCCTTTTTGGATCATCTACTCTCTTGGTAGCTCACCACAATGTGTGTTGAGTAGACATTTTGATGGCAAAATGGGTCTGTAGTTTGAGCTGTTCTAACAGTGGAAAGTACTGAACTCAAGAAAGAAAGAGAACTGCTACAAAAGTCTTGGTTTCTGTTGATCGTTACGTATCCTGTGAGGGCTAGCAATTGGTTGGCCGTATCAATGTATGTACTACAACAGGTGACTCTAGGGCGCTTCCAGATCCATCTTAAACATTGTGGGCCCAAGTGGGATCTATGGTATCAAGCAAGCACCTTTTACTGGCTGTGTTTGCAGCACCAGATACGTCTGTACTTGGACGCAGAGAGCTTCACTCTGATAATCATAGCATGGACACCATTTGTTTAGATTACTGGAATGCCTTATCCATGGGCCTCTCCTTGAATACAGTTTGGATCCATTAGTGAAGATGAACTGTTGTGGCAAGGGTGATAGCCCATTTTGGTCCTGTTCTTCACTCTTCATCTTTGAGGGTCCTCTCTGGGAGACCCCCTAGGTTGAGACTCAGTGAGTGGCTACTCAGAAGATGCAAGACTTTTCACCGGTGGCTCCCAGGTGGATGTGGCTCTCCGTGGTGAGACAAAGGCCCCATCCTTATGGTCTTTCTTCTGTAGGCAGAAGAGTCACATTCATCCTACCAGAGAGATTATTATAGCATTAAACGATATGCTCAGTGGTGGGATTCAATTTTTTTTATTACCGGTTCTGTGGGCGTGGCTTAGTGGGCGGGGTTAGGTGGGGTTGGTGTGGCTTTTTTTTTGCTTTTTTGCAGCCACCCACCTCCCACCTGTATTTTGGGGCCTTCTGGGCCTCAGGCAAGCCTCCGAGGGGATGATTTTGCTCCCTTGGGGCTCAGGAAGGAGAATCCCAACACAGCTGATTACATGAACAGGTGATTGTCAGGAGGGGAAGAAAAGAAATACCTTAAGGGGCAAGTGTCAGGCGGGCCGGGTGAGCGAGCCAGGGGCGACCGGGCGACCAGGTCGGGGGCGTGGCCAGCCAGAACTTACTAACGGTTCGGTGACCCACGCCAAATCCTTGCTATCGGTTCACTTGTACCGGTGTGAACTGGCTGAATACTCCCACTGGATATGCTGCTCACCGTGATATTCCTCCTGTTTTAATACTCTGTTTTATTGCTTATGCTTGCTCATTTTATCTTGCATGTTATATAAAATATTTACACATAGCTTTGATGCCAGCTGTTCTGAATTACTGCTTGATCACTTTGAATTTTGATGCAAACTATCTTGAACTATTTCATGGCAAGCAAGTATATAAAGGCTTTTAAGCAGAGGAAAAACCATGGTTTCTTTCTCTCCATGCTTCTACTATCCAAAGGCCTCACGGCTGGGAATAATAACTGCCCCATCTTGCTTTGTGGAGATGGAGACGAACCTCTTCCCTTTTGACGTTCTGGATCTTTGTGGCCTCCACAAATGCGAGCTTAAACATGTTTCAGCCTTTGGGTGCATCTCAGTGCTTTTTCTGCTGCAGAGGGGATGTTCCGACGGAAGTAGGAAAATAGATAACAAATCACCTGTTCCACCTTGTGCTTATCTCAGAGGGCTCTACTAAGCAGGAAGAGGTGTAAGCCTGGTAGAAAAAGCCTAAAGACTTTGCGGAAAGAGTTGCATAAATGATCAGCAGCAGGGTTGCCATCTGGCCGTTTTTCCGACCAAATTCGAGAAATCTGGCCGTATTTCTATCTGCTTGGCCGTGAAAAAATGATGTCTCCGGCCAAATTTATTTGGCCATACGAAAGTTGCTTGGCCATGAAATCGGCCAGATGGCAACCCAGCCGCTCTCCTTCCCTCGTGCATGCGCGTCACCATGAGCAAAAGGAGGACAAGCGCGTCCTCTCAGTTCTCCGACACGCCCACTTTCTCTCAACTCCCGTCACACACCCCTTCAGGACCTTGGCGCCCGGCCACGCCCCCTTCCCGCCTGTGACCCGAGCAGGGGCGGCTCCTCCTCCATCAACACCACACCCATTCCTATTACGGCTCGTTCCAACGCCATGCCCCTCGGCTTCCCCACCCATCCCGAGCTCTCCTTCCCTCGCGCATGCGCGTCACCATGAGCAAAAGGAGGACAAGCGCATCCTCTGGCGCTCTCCTTCCCTCGTGCATGCGCGTCACCATGAGCAAAAAATAATTTGGCCGTATTTTGACTTGAGTTTGGCCGCAGAGCCAAACTGCGATCTGGAAACCCTGATCAGCAGTATCCAAGAGGGCAGGGAAGGCCCAAGATGTTTTCTCAGAGAAAGCTTTTCTGACCCTGAGAACGTCTTCTGCCATCATTCAGCAACCAGGGCTCTTTGTGTGAAATGCATAGTAAGTGTTAAGTCAAGCTATACATTTGTAAACAATCATTTTTAAAGGGGTCTTCAAGAGGAACCTTTATTGACGCCTCTTCTCTGCGTTGCCCAGTTTATGTAGATTCTGCAAACCAGAAGCGAGATTTAATTTCCCTTGTTCACAAAATCTCAAATGGGTTGGTTAATTTTGCTGCCAAGGCTCTTATTAAATCCAGAAGTGTTTTTGTGTGCTGGGAGAGGTAAGATTGGTCATAATTATGTCTTGCTTGGGGACTGTGTGCACAGATTTGAATCTTGTTTGCTTTTCTTAATTTAAACAATTTATATAGCCATCTATCTCACCAAAGTGAGTATGGGCAGCTCTATACCATCAATTGTCTAAAGATGCCCCCCTCTTCCAAAGGATTTGCAGTATGGATTGGTGCAGCTTCTGTCAGTATTTGAGAGCTAAATCTAAAATCTTGGCTACCAAGATATCATTTTGAACAATCTTTATTGCTCCAGTTTTATTGCTTTTTTTCTTGTTCTAAAATTAGAATTATATTTTTCGCTATTGCACTGTGCCTAAGGAAAAACACCACGGAGTACCTTTAAATTCTTCATATTCTTCAAAGTTATTGAGAAGCTAAGGTACCACTGAAGGAGATCTCTCAATCATTTAGGAAACTATTAAAACTAGTGGTAGCTTCTGAGAGGCTTCGTCCTTGAAAACAAGGACGTCTGAGCAACAATGGCAAATTACTCCCATGTTATTGCCAAAACACCCGGTGTAGATGTGTCCTTGTGGTGACCAGGAACCAAGCTTCACTGAAGTGTGTTTTTATGATTATTGAATGAAACGTGCCTGTTTCACGGTGGAAACAGTATATATGAAACTGTGAAGTCACAGAATCGGTGACTAGAAAGTTAAAACTGTTTAAGGTCTTCTAAAATCATAGGGACCAACAGCCAAGAGCACCTTGGTAGAAGGAGTTTTTCATGGCAGTTTTGCCTGCCGTTTGTACCGAAGGAAGCTGGCGATCTCTCTTTCTCTCCTTGTTTGAATGTTATGCCTTGGTTTGGGCTGAGAAGAAGATTCCTCTCGTGGCGGCAGCCAAGACTTCAGCTACGGTTATTCACGGTTTGTTCTGATGGATCTTCCTCTTTAAGGCCAGGATGCCAAGGGGCTGATCTACCCTTTTTCACCCACTGGAATCTGGTGGAAGTAAATCTTTTTTTTTTTGCATTTGGGGATCTTTTAAGGGCAAAATGCATATCTCAGCCCTCACCCCTGCAAGCAAATTAGAGCAAGGCCTGGTGGTCTTCAACCCATATGTTGCACAGCCTGCTTCAGGCTTTCGAGATGGAATATATGCTGCGTGACAGCACAACTAAATAAATTATTTATGGCATATTACACAAACCAATTTCTCAGTGTGTTGGGGGAATATGGAGCTTTGTGTAAGAGAGCTACAGGGTCCTAACCATATCTGCTCAGAAGTTAAGTCCTATGGTTAAGGTGCAGGGGTCCCCAAACTTGGCAACTTTGAGACTTGTGGACTTCTCCAGCCAGCTATGAAGTCCACAAGTCTTAAAGTTGCCAAGTTTGGAGACCTCTGGTTAAGAGCGTAACAGTCCTCTTTGTATTATTCCAAAAGCTCAGAGTGTCTGCAGAAAAGGGTCAAAAGAAGGGAAGACAGTGGCCAATATGATAATGTGGTTGACATCTCAGTCAGAATAATTTAGACAGAAATAAGAAGCTGAATTAGAAGCCATCAGAACGGTCAAAAACCACTGTGAAATTTGATTTGGAATCATTAAACATAGATAATCTCGGGGTCATTTGTTGCTTGCTTCTATTTACTGCTGGACTCTCAACTTTTTCTTTTCCATTGCTTGAGTTTTTCTGCTTTCGTCTCTCCTCACTCTCCGTGTTTTCTTCCTTAATCATTTCTTTTGATGATGATGATGAGCCCACTGATAACAGGCCTTTAAAACACAAATTCCTCTCCTACCTTATTTTTTTCTTGAGGTCCCCATGGTTTTGCAGGGGTTCTGTACTCTTCCACCTGAGTTAGACTTCTCTCATGCTTATGACGTCTTTTCCCAGGTATGATTTTCTTCCGCTTCTGGTTTCCTCCTCCTCCTCCTCCTCCTCCTCCTCCTCCTCCTCCTCCTCCTCCTCCTCCTCCTAATTCAACGAACTGACTATTTTTCTCTTTTCTCTGCTGGGTGTTTTCATATTCAACTTCCTGGGTGTGTGGCCCATTTCTTTTTCTTTATTATTATCAGGACGTTTCTGCGTCCTCAGTTCTTACCTGATGCCTCTATTTTCTTTCTGCAGGTTCACAGTTACCTCATTTCCAATGTGGGTCACCCTGTCACTTCATTACATCTGTGCCGACTTGCATTTTCAGTTAGGTCTTGTTTACAAAATCACGTGGCAAATTTTCTGTTCTCTTTTTTCGTTGTGTATTTTTTTATTGTTCAACTGATCATTTCTTTCTCAGGACTTTGGGGGAAAATATTTTTCAGCTTTAGTTATACATTTCTAACTACTATATCTTTTTTTCCTCCTGGAAAACACACCTCTAATAGCAGTAGCAATAGCACTTAGACTTATGTAACACTTTATAGTCCTTTACAGCCCTCTCTAAGCGGTTTACAGAGTCAGCATATTGTCCCACAACAATTTGGGTCCTCATTTTACCCACCTCAGAAGGATGGAAGGCTGAGTCAACCTTGAACCTGGTAAGATTTGAACTGCCAAATTGCAGTCAGCTTGCAGTCAGCAGAAGGAGCCTGCAGTACTGCACTCTGACCACTGTGCCACCTCTACGCTCTAAATATCTATCATCTGTCTGTCTGTCTGTCTGTCTGTCTATCTGTCTGTCTGTCTGTCTATCGATCTATCATCTATCTATCCTCTATCTATCCTCTGTCATGTTTATGTATATGACCACCTATCTCATGATTCTGGATGGCATAGAATAAAAATATTTCTTCTCAGTTCAGAACAGTCCCCTTGTATTGGAAAGACACAATTCTTTTTCCCTGCTAGCTTGATTACATAGGAGATGGCCAGGCTGAGCCCGAGCGAGGGAGTCACCAGTCCCTACACGCCCACAAGAGAGCTAAGTCCAGCCCACCTTTTTTTCCCATTTTTTTTGTTTTTTAACAACAAACATAAACAAACATAAACATAAAACAACAAATAAAACCTTCTTTCAGTTATACGGTGTGTCGGTTGGTACATATTTTTTGTGCACAATATCTATAGTCTTTTCTTCTTAGATTTACATTCATATTACATTAATCAACTTTCTATATCATATTATTATTATTCTATATCATTATTATTACATCCTCATTAGACTTAATTTCAAATCCACATTATCCTTTAGAGCAAATCTCAGTTCTTACTTATTTTAATGCATCTTATAATTCATTCCAAGATAAATCAATTGTAACATATCATTTCTATTGTATTATACTTCAATTTCCTACTTTTCTATCGAACCATTGATAAAATAAATCCCATATCTTATAATACTCTTTTTCTTCTTGATCTTTAATTGCTAATGTTAATCTACTCATTTGTGTACATTCCATTATTTTTTTAATCACCTCCTCCTCCTCCTCCTCTATCGGAATTTAAAGTCCAGCCCACCTTCAATGCCTTTCTTAACCCCCACTCATTTCCCTCAACCCATTAGTGGCTCAGATTCTTGTAGAGAGCTTAAGCTTGCAATAAATCTTTATATTCATTTGAACTGCCTGAATCTCCTGATTTCCCCAGTACTTGGCAATTATTGTAGCTATCCACATAATAATGCTGAGATAAATAGGAAAAACAGCTCAGGCAACTTGCTGATGCCATATCTGTATATTCTTCCTTTCTGTTAAATTTCATCTTTAATCTTCCTGGCCAACTAGATGGAGACCTGCAAAGGCTTTCATCTCACACTCCTGTGTCTGCTCTCACACTGTTTTGGTACATCACGGCAGCGATGATACCCATAGATGTGTAGAATGGTGAGCTATTTTTGGAGGAACAGATGAAGCCTGGGCTGTTTCTCCTGTTTTTTTTCGGCATGATGCAATTGAATTAGCATTTTCTCTCTGAAGAATTCTGCCAGGGAATCAAAGGAGAAGCAATTTCTCTACCCTTCTGCCAAAGTTGAAGATGGGGATGCCAAGGCTGCCTGTCATCCCAATTAAAACTGCTCTTCATTCTTTATGACTTCAGACAGACATTCGGTATCTGATCCCTTCATGCTTCAAGAGCCTCATCAGATGGCTGAAATGCTCCAATATCATTGTACACGTTAAGATGCATTAGGCGGTACGAGTGAGCAGAGGGGACAAATGTTCTTTGGATCCTTTGTTTACAGTCTGATAATGCTTTCCCTTTCTTTGCTGAGTCTTCCTGGCCTCGGTCAATATGGGAATTGGTTTGCAGAGTGAAAATATAGCAAAATTGTTAGAGGTGCATTTGCAGAAGGACGGCCTTTGATTCCCTTTGCAATTGTGAAATTCGAAAAGCTGTAATCAAAACTGTACTTGGGATACATTTCTAGATATATGGGGAAGATTCCATTTTCGAGCATCAAAACCAAGCGGATCCTTTTTTCAAGTTAGGTTGTATGCACTTGAAATAACCTCCAAAGCCACATTCATCCTGTATACAGTCTTCAACAATTCTGTTCTGGAAAGGAGTAATTATATTAAGGGCAATTATAAATGAATATTTATATGTCATTGTTATTTAGAAGCCTTCCTGTTCCCGGTTGTAGTTGGTGGTAAGTTAAATAGACCTGAGGGCTCAGTTGCTCCTGAGCTGGTTTGCTTCCCTTCTGATATATGCAGGGCATTTCAAGATAGAAATAGGATGTATGGTTGAGTGGCGAAGATCAGCTATGCCTTAAAAACACCTGCCTTTCTGACTCCTGGCTTACTCTCCCTTACTTACTCTCCCTGGGGCAGGAATACTGTATTCTAGCATGTGTCTTTCTGCAGCCCCAGATGACACCATGTGATTCCCCTGCCCTACTATTTTTATTGGGGTTTATTCTGTTGTACCTGTTGCCTTCAAAGCATTTCGCCATTAAGAATGGCATCAATACCATTGCAAATACATAAATAACATTTCCTTGACTCACCAACTTCCCTGCTTTGCAAGAGTGAGCTAACCCCCTTGTCGGTGACTTCACTGGGGTTGGAATCAGTGGTGGGATTCAAATATTTTTACTACCAGTTCTGTGGGAGTAGCTTGGTGGGCCTGATAGGGGAAGGGTACTGCAAAATCCCCATTCCCTCCCCACCCCACTAACCTGCTTTCCAGCTCTGTTCTCCCATGCAGGAGACCCAGCCGATCAGCTGGGACTTGGGAAGCAGAGAATAGATGGGGGCGGGGCCAGTTAGAGGTGGTATTTGCCGGTTCTCCGAGCTACTCAAAATTTCTGCTACCAGTTCTCCAGAACTGGTCAGAACCTGCTGAAGACCCACCTCTGGTTGGAATGAACCATTTTGGAGGAAGGCTCAAGTCTGTTCAGGAAGCGGTCACTCTGAAGGAGAGTGATACCATCAACAAGCTAAATTTGAGTGGTTGTGCAGTTGTGCTAGGGTTCCTGATAAGGTGCTGTACTAGGGACTAGGACCAACAAGGCAAGGCCACTTTGGGAACACGTCAAGAAAGTTTTTCTTCTCCTGAAACTGTCTTCATGGAAATGCTGATCATAATTTGGCTGAGACCTGGAGAGGAAAGGCTGAGAAGATCATGGCTTAGCCATAAACCCGCAGCCTTCACCCTGGTGCCCCTTGTGCAGCCTCATCTCTCTTTTTTCAGGACAGCTGGACTGGCTTCTGAGGTCCCCTAATGACATCAGGCAGTTCATGGCGTCCATCGGAGGTCAGTCCCATCTCAAAGTATGAGGATTCATTTTGTAAAGCTGTCCTTGTACAATGCCACTCTTCATAGGGTTGACCTTCCCTTTGACCAACCTCTGGGGCTGCCTACAATACGGCCCATTCTTTCCACCCACACGGGCTAAGAGTTTGTCACCGTTCCTGGAAAGCCTCTGGGGACCATCCCTACCCTTTCTTGGCAGTTCTGGCCTTCATCCTAGCAGGGGTCAAATTGCAAACCTAATATGTCAGTATGACGGGTGACACCACTGAGAGAGTTTTGTTAGCTGAGGAGGGCCTCTGGCTGCAATAAAACACTCTGATAAAAGTTTAAGAATGCTTTCATCATGATGCTCACACTCAATTTTGTTTAAAAAAAACAACAACAATGACTATTTAGAAATTGCCTTTCTTGCTTTTAACAACAGCTGGGCTGAGGGTCCTCTGTGTTTTGGATTCTGTTGCTGAGGCACCAGAAGATGCTCAAATCATAAATGAATTATAAAAGATGTTTACATTTTGCCACCTGGAAATCTTTTTTTTTTTAAAGGTGGGATATAAGCTCAACTCATGGTACATATTGAAAAACTTAATCAGGGTAATTAATGATTAGTGAGTAAATAGAATTTTCTTTGCTACATCAATTTGTATCAGTCACTCCAATTTATTTCAATCAAAGGTCAGAAACAAACAGAAATAAAGTAACATTTTAAAATACTAATAAATAGCAAAAATCCGGCACCGACCCTATGGAACAGCCTCCTCCCTGTTCTTCCAGAAGCTGCAGAGATCTCTGAACCAGGATATTACTGGAGTCTTAACTTAAGTGTAACTATGTTGTGTGAGTTTGTCATGGTGCTTGAGTATTGCATTATGGCTATTTTTTTTAATCTAGTTTGCACTCTATGTGAATTACTGTTATGCTTTTGAGATGGGGGATCATGCAAACTGTCTAAATAATTAAAAGCATGCATAAAGTGAGTATTCATCCTGAGTATATGAGTATTTCTACTCAGGGGAACCGAAAGTCAATTGTTTGTGGATATTGACAGCACAATGTCAAACTTTGTAAGATTATGTCTAATAAGAGATTAATTATGTGATAAAAGGCAATTAAATCACATTAACTTAGGACATTTAACAACAAAGGAGAAATTAGGCTACTTTGACTGTCATTGTGAAAGAGGAACATAAGCACATGTGAAGGAGGCACTGGAGTAGGCCTTCAAGCTACAGGAACTTGATTAAAGTTCCCATAAACTGCCCGTAACTTACCTTGCTGAGAATAAAATTTTAAAACAGGTTCTAAAGAAAAAATGGTTGGGACAATGAAGGTTAAGCTATAAGTCGAACATTGCCATTTTACTGTAAAAAATCAACTGGAAATGGTCTTGTTGCATCACAACGCCTAAGAATTTGTGAGCAAAATAGTCCATGAGTTTTCTAAGTATACAGCAAAATACCCGAGACGTAACATAATAAAATACAAATTAAAAGTTGAACCAGAAAATAGTTTGCATTATAATGCAATTATAATTATAATGATGTTTACAATTATGCATGAAAAGCATATTCCAGGATATTTATGTACAGACTGATAGTTTTCACTTAACCTGAGACAATCGACATTTTAAAATTATTAAAATGTAAATTGTGATGATGGAAGCCTGCTGTTTGCTGTGTTGGTGGAAGAAAAGACTAATAGTTGAAATAGAGGTGGGTGCCATCAATGTGTTTGTACAGAATAGTCCTCTTAAATAGGAAGGAAGCCGGGGTGGGCTTTAGCAACAGGTTCTCTGCCCGGTTGCTGGGTGGGCATGGCCTAGTCAGCTTCCTGCACCACAGTGGAGTGGGGACATTTTTTCCCCTCCCTGGGCTCCGGGGGCGCTCTGAAAGCCGGAAATGTGCCTGTTTCCAGCCTTCCCTGAGCCTCCGCCCGCGCCCTGCACTTACCTGCATCCAAAATGGGTTGCGTGGGGACTCCTGGGAGGGGAGGGACGGGGTGGGTGGGGCCAGCCAGGAGTGGGATTTGGGGGTTCTCTGTGTCAGCTTTGGAAGCCATATTGAAATTCGATGCTCCCACGCTGCCACAATTGAGCTTGGGAAAGTGGGAGGGGGGAATTCATCGGAGTCTATCTAGTTAGACATAATAACATTCTTTTTCTGATTCAAGGTCAGGTGGTGTTGCGCATAAGTGAAAGGAAGTCTTACTTTGGGATGGATGATGATTGGGCCATGTGATATGGTGATGGGAGCAGGGGATGGATTTGTAGTTTTTACTTATTGCAAGGTAGCCCGGAACTTTCAGATTCAGGATTCCATAGTTGTGCCAGTTACTATCCAAATAAAAGGAACTTTTGAGCGATGTCTGTCTCGGAGTTATTGGCTGGAATGGAGGTTTACTGGAACTGACACTCCGAACTGTGCAGAATGTTAGCTTGCTAGAGAATCTCCTGAGCTGCTGCAAACTCCCAGCAGACCACCCCTGGAAGTAAGTGTTTTCTGCTGAAATCCTAAAAGTTGCTCTTCCTTATCCTGTCATTTCTTATTGTGTTTATTGGCTCCGTTTTAAGAAGTTGTGGAACTCTGTGAAAACAGGTGGAAGGAACAGCTGGGAAGCCACCTTCTTCCTGCTGGCCTAGAGGGAAGACTCCACCCAGGCCGCCTGTTCCAGATTTCCTTTCCTGAGTCCAGCCATGGACAGATGTGGACAGCTGGCCTGGGCAATCAGAGGCCCCAAGGGTGCCCCATTCGTTCCTTCCATTCCATTCGTTTTCGCTGAGCTACACTTATTTCATGTGCTATTTGCCTTCCATTTGCTTTCACAATGAGAAATGTGTTTGTTCTTCTTTCCTTTGTTGCTGTTGCTTTCCGTAGATGTCCCAGCCACCGTGAGGTTGTGGTGACGGTTCTGGATAGTTGCCTGAGAGAAGGAGAGACCCAGGTTCATGCCCACCCTTTACTGGGGAAGCATACAAGGACTTGAGGCTGGCTACTCTCTTTTAACCCAAACTACATCACAGGGTTGCTCTTATGGGGGGGCGGAAAAGGGAGGGAGGAACTTTGTGCTTCTGGAGAAGAGACCAAATATTAAATAAAAAAAACAAACAAATTATATTGGAGTATTTAAAGGTTATTTTAAATTCCTACGGTACTAAATTTAAGACCACTGTGACAAAGCAAATCTCTTTCGTGGATGATATGACAAAGCCTGTAACTATCTTTGTCATTTTCCTTTGTCAGAATTTCTTTGTTTGCTATCTAATTAGCTTCCTGGGTGTCCTCAGGAGAGTCAATTTGGCGAGGTGCTTCATGGGGGCGTTTGATATCTTATAATCTGGAAAGGAAACATTTGACCACCAACTGAGGAGAGATGAAAAATATAGGATTAACTGTCTGTCATGCTTAATGCTTTTTTTTTATTATTATTATCAAGCTCTACAGACGGTGACTATGGTTGCAGTTGTAAAATGTATTGATTTGAAGGATAAGCATACCTACCCAGTTTAAGAGCTGCTGCTTCAATGCATTCCAAACATGCTGCATATGTATGTCTTCCTTGTTCAAGTGATCTAATATTTTGGCTTGTTTAGTTTTGCATTTTTGTGGTTTCTTATATTGTGACTTTGCCCACTGGCTGGCTACAAGTATTTGTTTTGGGGACGATGAAATGAAAAACAGCTCACAGAAATTTCCTATAATTGAGTTTATGATTTCTGCCTTCTGTTGTTCTCTTTAGAGACAGGTTTCAGAGATTCTGGTCTCTTCCATAAATTGAAGCAGAAATAACTGTTGAACCGAGACAGTAAATTCAGAATGAAAGGCCATATGTACTCTCTGCCTTGGATCAAAAATCCAGGATAGCTGGACAAGCTGTCCCATTGGAAATATTTCAAATGCTGCACTCTACTGGAGACTCTCGGGTTTTTAAGAAGCAGATAATGCTTTTAAAAACATCTCTATGGGTCAAATCAGTGTGAAAGAGACTTAATAGGAAAAGTAAAATCCACCGATCCAAGAGCTATATTTTCACCGACGTGAGCAAGTAAGCAAAGAGCTGTAAAAAGCAAAGTGCCCTGCAATTTTTTAGGCTAGATGCAAACATTTCTCTGGAGTGGGGAGGAGAGGAGACGTCATAGTTGAGATTTCCAGCAATGAAGATGTTCTTTGTGGCCACCTCCACTTAACCCTGGGGGATTGAGAGGCATCTGGGACTAGCCAGGACTCAGATAAATACATCTTTCATTGCTACTGAGTTTCGTACAACTCCATCCAGCCTTGTACCCCACTTAACGAAGAGCTTTTAATATTTCTGTTCTTTTCCTCTTCCACTTTCTCCTCCTCTGTATTTTTCTTTATCCAAATATTACTATTCTACCCAACTTCAAGCAAATCAAAGCAATTTGCCAACTAATCAAAATGCAACCAGGTCCACCATCAAGGTTGCACCCACAGATCCCATCGAAACAAGATGGTCTTCACAGTTGGGCCCACTTCTCTCTTCCGGGTTTTGAGATGTGACCCAAGTTTCCAGCAACGACTGAGATGCTGGCATTTCTCCATGGTGTTTTTGGGCTCACCTGCTTCTCTCTGGGATTCTACAGGAAGCCCCGTCTCCGCTGGCATATCATCACCTAGGCATAGAAGACGATCAAGGCTGTCTTTATATTCACCACCAGCCTCTGAGAAGGTATACCAGGCATCTGCAACAATAGGGAAACTTCAGTGGCACCTGGTGATACGTGTTTTTTGAGTGGCTGGCCCTGCTAATGCATCCTCTTCCCATTTCTCAAGCTGTAATATCTGCATATGCTTTCTCCTAGTGCTTTTCTTGTAAGCACAATGTATGGTATATTAGGAAATTATCCATTGTGGGTAACATTACATAATAAGAAGACAATATTCTGATAAACTATGGAATTCTAATGTAACATCATATTTTCTCTGCTACTCAGATGTCATGTTAACAGGTAATCAGAGTTGGAAGGGACCTTGTAGGTCATCTAGTCCAAGCGGGAGACCCTACACCATTTCTGACAAATGGCAGTCCAATCTCGTCTTGAAAGTCTCAAGTGCTGATGGTCCCACAACTTACAAGGACAAGCTGTTCCATGGGTTGATTGTTTTCAGTGTCAAAACATTTCTCCTTATTCCCAGGATAAATTTCTCCTTGTTTAGTTTCCATCCATTATTCCTTCTCTGGCCTTCGGGTGCTTTGGAGAATAGCTTGATCCTCTCCTCCTCTCTGTGGCAGCCCCTGAAATATTGGAAGGCTGCTCTCCTGTCTCCCCTGGTCCTTCTCTTCACTAGACTAGCCAAGCCCACTTCCTGTAACCGTTCTTCATATGTTTTAGTCTCCAGTCCCCTAATCATCCTGGTTGCTCTTCTCTGCACTTTTTCTAGAGTCTCAACATCTTTTTATAATGTGGTGACCAAAACTGGATGCAGGATTGTAGGTGTGGCCTTACTAAGGCTTTATAGAGTGGTATTAGTACTTCCCTTGATCTTGACTGTATCCCTCTGTTAATGCAATTTAGGATTGTGCTGGCTTTTTTGGCTGCCACAATACACTTTTGGCTCATATTTAACTGGTTGTCCACTATGGCTCCAATGTTTTGTCATTTGAAATTGAAGCAGGTTCTAATTCCTAATCCTTCCATTGCCAGGTAGAATAAAAGAGTTGAATGGCATGTGTTTGTTAGAACATTTCCAAGCAAACACTCTTGAGAAGCTAAATAAACAAATGATCTTGTAATGTATTGCCCTTTGAGTAGCATTGCAAGTCCTTAGTTCCTTGAAGTTCCTTTCTGCATTTAAATGTGGGCATTTGTTAGAAAGCACTAGAGTGATGTAATGCACTTCATATCATGGCACAAATTATATAACTGCCACAATGATGGCATGATGTGCATGGCACATGCCCTTTTGTTCCCTGCAGAGATCCTTGGTTGGCCAAGTCTGCAAGCATGAAGGGATTGTTGCACTAGAAAGATGCTATGGACATCCTGTGAAAGAAACAACCCTCTACTAGCTTCCTGAATTCAGAGTTTCTATCCAGCCAGAGAAGCGATCTTGATTAATTTATTGCCTATTTTATTAAATCCTGGCAAAGATGTTGGATATGTGTTTGTTCTTTGACATGAAAAAATAACTGGAGAACCATTTGTGTATAAATGAGAATTATTTTTAAGCTGATGAAAATAATATCTGTGGAACAGCATTTTAAATATCTCCTTAGGTTTATGGGTTTTATTTATTTATTCAGATTTCTCTTTGAGACCAGTTTAATCAGGAACTTATCTGCTGTATGATTTTGTGTCTGCAGTAGACTCTTTCTCCTTTTCTAGAAGGTTTCTGCTATAGAACCTGAAGAGACGCGCATTCATATAACCAAAAATATTTTTAGTGGGTCTTCATTGTCAAGTACCAGCTTCTGCAAAGACATTGACTGGCTGCAAGTGTGTCAAGAGAGCTGATCAAGGAGATAGTGGCATGCCCAGTTCCTCTAACTTGTGCCCAACTGTGGTGATATGCCAGGGGCAACCTTTCCTGAGCATGCAGCTTACACAGTTTCTCCAAGCAATTTTTGCAGTCATCCCCAAAGGAAATGTACCCAAGACAGAAATATTTCTTGCAGTACTGAATACCATATTCAACTCTCTCAAGACACTTGAAATTTATTGATGGGTATCTCTCCTCCTGCCTGTTTAGTCAATTACATTCCCAGGTTACATCCCATTCCAATATATTCCATCATAACCTACACAGGGTGGTGCATCTCCATGAACTTCAGACGTTGCCACTGTTGTCATGTCAATGCAGATGATGGTTGAGGGCACTGGAGTTGTGACAGGAGATTTTGGTTGACCCACCTAGATAACCTGGAGCTCAAGGGGCCAAGACAAGCAAAAAGGGGCCACCTGGTTTTCATGGAGTAAAGAGTGGAGGCATTAGAAGCATTAGGACAATTGAATCTTGTTCTTTATTCATAAAGGGGGAAAAAATGTCAGGAGCAAACTTAATTTCAGTTCCAATGAAATCTTCTTGAGTGCCCTGGGCAGTTATATGTGACTTTCAACAGAAACATGGCCTGTCACAGTTCTGCAAAGTACAGCATCATTCCCCACCCATATTCTACTCAGTGAATAAAAACCTGGATGCTTTTATTTTTAAAAATGGGGGCACTTTGAGCCATAGCAATAATAACAGCACTTATATACCACTTCACAGTGCTTTCCAGCCCTCTCTAAGCGGTTTACAGAGTCAGCCTCTTGCCCCCAACAATCTGGATCCTCATTTTACCTACTTCAGAAGGATGGAAGGCTGAGTTCAACCTTGAGCCTCTCAGAATCGAACTGCTGGCAGTCGGCAGAAGTAGCCTGCAATACTGCATTCTAACCACCGTGCCACCACTGCTTTTTATATAACTATAACAGTAGGAGGTTTTTTTTATGTTAAGCTGCAAGGACCTGTGTGCAATGGCATAATTGTCCTTGAAGGTTTCCACTGGATTTATCATCACCACCAACATAAACTGTGATAGAATCATAGCATAGTTAGGGTTGGAGGGGCTACTTGGATCCTCAGACCCTCAGAAGGCAAAAGAAGCATCTCCCACAGATGGCTGTCCAACCTGTCTTTGGGCGCACCCGGTAAAAGGATCACATGACCGTCTTCCGCAGAACAAGGATGCATATTTTTGCTCTTATGAAGCTGTTACATTATTGGGGGCTTTAAGGAGAAGGAACAAAGCTTCCTTACGGATGGAAGGTATGGTTCGGTTTGGTCCTAGCACACGTTCTTTCTCTCAAATCTGCCAGTCTTCTTGAACACTTCTGTAGCATCAAGCAAATCTTATTTTGATTCTGCCTTGCTGTTTCTCATGAAAACTTGCCACTAAAGTGTTATTTGTGTTACGTGCATCTTCTTCAATTGCATGTCCAGAAGTTTCTACTAGCAGGAATGGCTGGAGGACACAAAGAAATTAATGGCTGTCCAAGCTCAATGCTATTTAGCTGCTCTGCCCAAGATATTAAAATTTAATTTTGCTTTTTTGCTTGGTTTCCACCCCTCCACCCCCCAGAAAGTGCCCTAATCTATACTTCCTAATCTCATTTAATTTTAACTCACACATTTTTCTTTCTGGTAACAAACACTTGCAGATAGATAATGCCACTTGAAGTGACCTAATTTCCTTGCGGCTGCCCTCTATTAATAAGAACAAATTACAGGGCTTCTATCAATCCAGTTCTGATTATTTTGCTTGAATTCAGGCTTAATTCAGAATGTCTCAATTCACAATTTACTAGACAACCCATTCCTCCCTACTTTATTTTTTTTCTTGCCTTGTGGATTGCTGTGCAATGTTGCATACACAACATTTCTCATTTTTATCAGTGGGAAGTATATTAAACGTTGAGATAATTTCTTTTAATAAAATCTTAAACAGGAAACTTTATGTTTAAATACTCTTTCTGGTGTATTTCTTCCAGAGCATTCGTGGCAGTATGAATAAATTATGGATACTTTTTATTGCTGGAGCTCAATTCAGAGCCCAAAAGGCATAGTTGCAAACTGTACAGCTCTGCGTGTCCCAAAATTCAATTTTTAAATGTAGAGAAACTAATCCATATGTGAAAAATACAGGACTGTGCATGTGTGTGTATGTTTTGCTTTCCAAAAGATTCTTATTGCTCAAAAATAAATTCAGGGATTGTAATAATTTTCTTTGTGCTGCTTTTATCTTCCCCCAGCTTCGAAAATGTATTAGCAAATGTTACCTGCAGTGATCATGTCTGCAATATATATTGTCTTGACTGTCTGGAAAGAAGGACTGGCACCATTTAACGCAACTTGGCTCAATCTTCAGAAAGAAATTTGTCACCTAACCCCCTGCTATTTTCTGCATGAACCGAAAGACCATTAAAGTCCCAGATCCTCTCCCGCCTCCTCCTTCCCCACTCCCACCCCAGGGGAGAGGAAAACCAACACAATCATTACACAGAGGTTGTAACAAATGAACAAATGACATGGTGGAATTAATGAACAATTAGCTATGATCATATGTTATAAACAGCCCTGATTAGAGTCAAACCCTCCTACCCACTTTGACAAAACATATCCTTAATTTTCACTTCTACTGTTGTGGTTTCATTCCACCTGAATTACATATCCAGCCCAAAACCGCACCATAATTTTCTCAGAGGTAAGACATCACTTTGTCCTCTTAGCAACCAGACAAAGGATTGTGTCTCTAATGTTACCACCTTCACTGATCACCATACTGGGCACAACACCCATCCAAATGGAATCAGATTGTTATTTTTTTAAAAAATTATTTATTTAACCCTCATCTAAATGATCTCTTCTGTTTGGCTAAGTGTAGATTTCACACAGTGTCTAGAAAAACGGATGAAAGGGGAGAAATATTTGCACGAGGAAAGGCGAGCCTTTGTTATAACATGTCACCCTGAACAAAGTAAAATTACGCTACTCTGTAATTTGCTGCTTTTATTAACCCAGACAAGCATAAACCGCGTGCTGTAACGGTCCATCTGGATCCTCGGTGGGTTCTCAGTGATTGCTTTGCCAGCTTCTCACTCCCTGCCTGAGGGAGACATGTTAGGTGTTCCATAATATGTGTGTCTTAAAACATGAACACGCAGGGTAAGCTACTGTGCTGTTCTTTGTGAAGATAATTTGCTTTAATCTGGGCAGTCTGGTGAGTGAGGTTTTTATGTTGTGGTGCTTTGTTTGCCTTCCCCCTTGGCATCTGGGTGGAGAGGAAAAGGGAGCGAAACAAATGTTTGTTGTCCATTGCAACCATGAGCCTGAGGCAGAAGTCTTCATGGTTCTTATAACATGGCTTGGCATCCTGCGGTGCAAATAATGCGCAGCTAAAGAGAATGACCAGGCTTAGTAAGATGTTGGAAGAGCTTCCATTTGGGGCTGGGAGCACCAGCTCCAGCCAGGGAGTCTTTGGAGATATATCAAGATACACGTGGAATGGATCCTGACTGTTGTAGGATAACGTGGATTTGATGAATGCATGCGGTCTTTGTTCTAAAAAAACTTTTTAAATATAAACAGGCTGGCTTGCATTTTTAAGTCAAAGATTTTGTAGTAAAATAATTCATAACAAGAGGTGGAAAGAATAGATGAATTGTCAAAGAGGATGGTAGCCAAGGGAACCAGCTAAAAGAGGAGGAAGGACCAGTTCTACAAGTGAGTTGAAATGTCCACAGTCAAGGGTGAGGCTTTGGCATCTTCTCGTGAACTTCAGATACCTACTCCATCCACCTGGATTCTTTGTGAGGTATCCACAATGAAGTCAATTAGCACAGAGGCACCAATGCAGTGAGAGAAGACAAAACGACAGGAAAGGAAGGGAGGTGTCTACAATCCAACCCAACAAGGCAACTAGCCAGTGAAAAGGTAGGCAGCTAAGTTTAAAGGCAATCATTCCTAAATGAAGGCTTTAGCCTCAGATTTGAAAGCCATTAGCTTAATGCTTTCTGTTCAAAGGGAGAACTGAAATATTGACTCTGAGAATCATGCCATTTCGATCAAGATTGAACTGACAGGCTTAAAGGGTGGAGATCCCTTTTAGGTTGGTCAATATGCATCAGGAGTTGGCAAAGGCCTTGTTAATGAGGGTCTTCAAGTGAAAGTGTGAGAGAACCTGCCTTCAGATACATAAGGCGATGCTTTTAGGAACCTTGAGATTTAAGAAGATGAAAAGGTTTCTTTGAACATTTCCAGTGATTTGATATGCAACGAATTAAAGGCAGACGTACATGTCATCTTCATACACGAAAGCCTTACTTCTAGAATAAAAATGTCAGGTGGATAATTCAGATCTCTGAGTTACAAAAAAAAGCACAATGTTCCCATCTTTCCTTTTGGGTGGCATCTTGATACAAACCAGGCTGAAGCTTTTTGAGGGCCCCAAAGTTGGGACTGTTGTTTAATGTGTTCCTCATGATGCTGTTGTCACTTTGTAATGCAGATGAGGAACTTACATGCTAACACTACTGATGCATGGACTTCTCTTTTTTTTTTATGGCTCCATTGTTCTGACCCACACCCTTTCCCAACAAATCAACCACAATCCAAAAGGAACAGAAACCTTGTAATGCTTTTACAAAATAATTAGCTGTGATAAGCACAAGCCTTGACAAATCGTGCAAGACTTGCCAAAAGATAACAGACAAGAAATAATTTGCAAAATAAGAATCTTCAAATACAAACTCAGGATAGTGGAATGTCCACGAGGCTGTAATTTTCAAAACATCTTTGCCTTCTGCAAAGAAGGTTAGTTTCACAGCTGGCTTTTGTCTTCTTGAAGGAGGGGACCTTGCAGCCTTATTCCCGAGTCGCCCGTGCTGCTGCAGCTGCTCTTTCCTGCGAGCAATCCTGCGCACACGCGCACTTGGCACAGGCTCCTGGGGAAGCTCCTCATCGCTGCTGCCAGCCCCCACAAACTCTGAAGGCAGCAGTCCACTCCCCGATGGTCCTGGCCCCTCATCTGAGTCCTCGCTCTCCTCAGCCGTCCGCACCTGCCGCTGGCTAACCACAACATCCATTGGGTTCAGAAAGACTGCATAACGACTCTGATTACACGTAATCCAAAGACAGTAGAAGGTCTCCTGTGTGATCATTCTCGCTGCTTGCTTTTGTGCGGCTGGTTCTTGCAGCTTTTTGCTTTTGGTAGAGAAGAGTCTACCAGCAGACTTCATGGAGGGATCATCCCTCTCTCATCCCGAGTGTCTGGGGGTGCTTTAGAAGCCTTCACTGGCAGGCAGGGATTCCAGAAGACATCAGCGGCTTCCTCATCTGCTTACGCCTTCCCACCAGGTTCCATGACTGTAGAGGATCCTTTTGGATCCTCCTGGATTTGGATTGCTATCCTGAAGGGCTCTTTCAGGGTTGTGTGTGGGGTGAGGTCCAAAAGCACGGGATCTTTTTTTTTTTGTAATACATTTTTATTATTTTCATATTTTAAAAACATCTCTTTCAGTGAACAATGTGGTTCCAGGTTTACCTTAGCACATATGTGATGATCCAGGGCGGGATACAAAACAAACACAGTCACAGAAAACAGGTGAAGCCCCTTTTATTCCTTCACTTTGCTTCCAAGCTTTGAATATCCTTGACGGAAGACAAAAAATTCCCATACAGACAGATACAAGAAGGAGGGGAAAAAATCAACACAAACTAGGCAAGATAAGGGCTGGAGGACGTCCACAGATAACAGAACACACACTGGGAAGGACACCAAACTCAGAGAGGAACAATAAACTAGAGATATTTCCACGCTTTGTTTCCAGCCCTCACCTGTACGCAAGTCCGTCCTCTTATTCAGTTGTCACAGCTGCAGCCCATGAAGAGGATCAAGGCCCTCTCCTCCCCAGTAGACCACGTCTCTCCCTTATCCTCTCCTCCCTGCATGCCCTAGGATGGAGAGGGGATGGGCCTGGGTCCTCCTCTGACTGCCCAGCCGGCCTCTGTCCTTCCCCAGCCTCCTCCACAACCTCTGGAGCCACACTTCCACTCCCTGTCTGCTGTTTCTCCTCTCCCTCGGAGTCAGTCTCCACCAGGGGCATGACAACTGTGGTTTCAGGTTTACACTTAGTACATATGACCTTAGTACATATTTATCTTTCACATTCAATTCTATATCATATCATTACTTCCATTTTCCAGTAAATTTTCTCCATTATTCTTATTTTCCTTACACTTATTAAATTCATTTTCAATTTATATCTTAATTCCTTTTTCTATAAATGTTCTCAAATCTTATTCTATAGTCTAACATTCTTATTTTTTAATTCTAAATTCATTATACCTTTATACTTTTATCTGTCACATTTGCAATTTATACACATGATCTTCACGATCAAATTACACCCATCCATTTGTGTGATGCACTGCCAGCGCCGCCACCTTGATCTTCCTCTCCACACACACACACCCTGCAGACACTCCTGTGCTCTTTCTTCAACTCCGTTTAATTCTCATTGCAGAATTTGCACTATGGCTCTACTCAGTCTGTGGTCTTGTTCAGTGGTGGGATTCAAGAAGTTTTACTACTGGTTCGGCGGGTGTGGCTTGGTGGGCGCGCTTTGTGCATGTGCACACACTTTGCATGTGCCAAACATGCACTTTGCGCAGGCGCACAACAGTGGTGGGATTCAAATTTTTTTACTACTGGTTCTGCGGTCGTGGCTTGGTGGCCATGGTGTGGCATGGTGGATGTGGGCGTGGCTTGGTGGGCATGGCAGGGGAAGGATACTGCAAAATCCCCGTTTCCTCCCCACTCCACTAACCTGCTTTCCAGCTCCGTTCTCCTATGCAGGGCAACCAAAGAAGACCCAGCCGATCAGCTGGGACTCAATGGGAGGCAGAGAATAGGTGGGGGCAGGGCCAGTCAGAGGTGGGATTTGCCAGTTCTCCAAACTACTCAAAATTTCTGCTACCGGTTCTCCAGAACCGGCCAGAACCTTCTGAATATACCACCTCTGGCGCAGAGGTGTTCCAACTCGCCTCCTGCAAGCCTGAACTCTCCCAGCTGCTTCATCAGCTGCCACGCGGCCCTCTTCTGTCCCATGCAAAGCAGCTGTGCTTCAAAAGCAGAGGATAAAGGTGAGCATGGGAGCCCAGGTGGGCAGGTGGGCCCAACAGTGGAGTGGCGGAGAAAACCGGTTCAGTATCCACTGCTCATTGCTGCTACCGACTCAGCAGAACTGGGCCGAACCGGTAGAGTACCACCACTGCTCTTGTTAGAATTGGTACTCAAGCCTCTTTTTGTTTTAATGTCTTCACTCTTGTGATCATTACAAATTTTTGCCTTAAGGAGAGGATGGGACTCAGTGACCTTTATATCGGTTTTGGCAGTGAAATTTTCTTGATTGGGTGAATTGACTTTATGTATGTATGTTTTTATGCAGCTGCAGAAGCTCCAATATTATTTTGTTTAGCTGTTAACATTTTTCCTGCTTCTAAAACTACATTCAATTTGATTCCAACATGTTCTTTTTCTTTTTAGTTTTTGGTGACATATTACTTAATTTGTGGTGTGTGACGTAATTTGTGTTTAATGCAGAGTAGATTAGGGTTTTAATCATTTTTCAGTCAGGGGCCCTTCTGCATTTCCCTTAAAAGAATAAAAGCATTTGTCTTATTATTTCAAGGCGCAGATTCCTAAAAATCCTCAAATTGTAATGATAGACACACTCTTCACCCATCTCTACACCAGTGTGGAGAAAGGGAAGTGAAGAAATGGATGGTGAGCACACAAGGAGCTCTTGTCCACCTTGCCATTTTGAGAATGATGGCCTGAACCAAGGCATGAGAACCCCTCCTGCTCTTATCTTTACAACACCGTGTAAATGTACACCATCACCAGAGTGTATGTACTCTCCTTGAGAGTCAGTTCAGGTTAACTCCCACAGATGGGCGTTTAAGTAAATTCCACGAGACATTTGAGAGCTTTTTTCATTGGGGGTGTAGAGCACTGTTTGTTTCTTGGTAAAATAACATTCTGTTTGCAAACCTATTTACACTGGGATGAGAGGGGGAAGCCCAGCAAACCCAAATGGGAGTTTTTTTGTAAAAAGTATTTGCTTCCCAACAGCCAGGCAGAAAGTGAATCATTTTTAACTCTTGGAAAGATGTTCTGCAACCCCTTTTTGTGCCTAATAGGGCTGTGCAGAGCTTCTGATCTGATCTTGCCCTTATGAGAATAAATATCCATCTGGTTCAGTTCCAAGTGAGGAGAAAGACACTGAAAACAAGAAGGCCGATTGGAAAGATGGTTTAATGAAGCAGAACTATCAAGCACATGGTCCTGGGGCAGCTGACCACGTGGAGTTGAGAGAGAGAGAGGTATTTATACCCTCTCTTGGACTTTGAACGTGAGCTTCCTTTTCCTGTGCAAGAATATGTATTCTATTGGTTGTTGTAGGGGTCACAGCTAACTTTGCAAATTAGAAGTTTGTGTTCTTTTTGCTGTTCTTGAAAATAGTGTATTTCACAAGGAAATGAAGTTTGGATATAACTTAAAATTTCAAAAAGTTTTGAAATATATAAAAAACGTTGGCTAATCATTATTGCTGGGATATATGATGCTTAAGATTTTGTCACCCTGGTGTAGATTAAGCTCTCCCAAATCCTCTGGCTAAATTGTTGCTCTGTGGTATATTTCTTTTTCCCTCTGTCCTCCCAGGTTCTCTTGTCTTTTTCTCCTGAGGAAATTTCAAAATGAAAGCTTTATATGATGTTTTTAAAAGAAGCAAATAGATCGATGAAAAAAACAACATATGTTGCTTTGTTAAAAGATACATCATGTATGGAATATTTAGACCCTTATACCAATTCTGAGTTTTTTGGCTATATGTAAAGCTGCATATACTGTAAGTAAATGCATACATGGAAACTTTACTAACAAATAAAATGAGGGCTATAATGATATAATATAAATATGATATTCATACCATATAATGTGCTGGGGAATTATATCTATCTTCATGTCATCACTTTGGAATATTCTGCATCAAATAAACCTGTTTTGCGACCAAAACATATATAATCAAAATAAAAGAATGCAAACACAGAGGAGTAGCGAGATGATCCTGCAAACAATATGCAGCAACCATGAATAAACATGCACTTGGTCCAGGAAACTGTGAGAAAGAATATCAAGATTGTTTTGCTTTGACTTTCTTTGGTATAAGGGAGAGGAAAGAGAAAAAAGTGTCAGTTTTTAAAGATTCTGTTATAACCTATATTAGGCAGTTGTGTTTTTCCTTGTGGTCTGTTCCTTGATTTGGTCTACTTCAAAGGATTGGGACAAACTTAGTGTTTTGGGTTTTTTGTTTTATAAAAAATCTGAAACATTCTCAGAAACTTAGAAAACCTAGCTTTTGATCCATTTCTGTGATTCTTGTCATTGATTAGAGTATAAACTTACTTTTATTAAAAAGGAGATCTTATTTCTAATATTCAACATCTCATACTTGGGCAGTGGTTGCTATGTAGTGTGCTAGATCTGGGTACTTTGGGCACTGCATCATATGATAGATAGATAGATAGATAGATAGATTAGATAGATAGAGCTAGAGAGATAGAGATAGATTAGATAGATAGATAGAAATGATAGATAGATAGATAGATAGATAGATAGATAGATAGATAGATAGATAGATAGATGAGATAGATAGATAGATAGATAGATAGATAGAGAGAGAGAGAGAGAGAGAGAGAGAGAGAGAGAGATTGAGCTAGAACGAGAGAGATAGCGAGATAGATAAAGATAGATAGATAGATAGAGAGAGATACAGATTAGATAGATAGATAGAAATGATAGATAGATAGATAGATAGATAGATAGATAGATAGATAGATAGATAGATGAGATAGAGAGATAGAGAGATAGAGAGAGAGAGAGAGAGAGATTGAGCTAGAACGAGAGAGATAGCGAGATAGATAAAGATAGATAGATAGAGAGAGATACAGATTAGATAGATAGATAGAAATGATAGATAGATAGATAGATAGATAGATAGATAGATAGATAGATAGATAGATAGAGAGATGAGATAGAGAGAGAGAGAGAGAGAGAGAGAGATTGAGCTAGAACGAGAGAGATAGCGAGATAGATATAGATAGATAGAGAGAGAGAGATACAGATTAGATAGATAGATAGAAATGATAGATAGATAGATAGATAGATAGATAGATAGATAGGATAGATAAGATAAGATAAGATAAGATAAGATAAGATAAGATGATAAGATAAGATAAGATAAGATAAGATAAGATAAATAGATAGATAGACAGATAGATAGGATAGATAAGATAAGATAAGATAGATAGAATAGATAAGAAGATAAGATAAGATAAGATAAGATAAGATAAGATAAGATAAGATAAAATAGATAAATAGATAGATAGGCAGGCATAGATGTAGATGTAGATAGATATAGATACATAGATATAGATATAAATTAGATACAGATAGATAGATGTAGAAGTAGATGTAGATATAGATAGATATAGATACAGATATAGATAGATATAGATAGATAGATCAATATAGATAGATTGATAGATATATAGATATATGTACAAAATAATGGTGTGCTTCAATTATATCATATCTCCAGAAACAAATACAGCTAGATTTGCTCTAAGAAAGAAAGAAAGAGTGATGCCATAAGATCTCTCCTTCTGCATTAATAACAGGTCTGCAAAACTGAGCAAGTGACCTCTTTTTAGGGCAGAAAGTTACAGAGAGAGAGGCAGAGGGAGGGAGGGAGAGAGAGGGAGAAGGACTGTGGTGGTGAAGAGAAAGAGAAAACCAAGCTAGAACTAAGCAGACATTTCCTGACTGCTAGAACAATTATAAGTGGAACAGCTTGCCTTCAGAAGTCGTGGGCGCTCCATCACTGGAGGCTTCTAAGAAGGGACTGGACAGCCATTGGAATGACATAGGATCTCCTGCTCAACCAGAGGGTGGGATTAGAAGACCTCCAAGGTCCCTTCCAAGTCTGTTTGTTATTATCTGTTATGATAATCTGTGTGGCTGTTTCTTAAGATGGAAGATGGGGCATAGATTAGCCTATCACTGATGGTGAGATGGTTCCAGAATTGCCTACGGAATGACTGTATCAAGAAACAGAAGAAGCTCCCCATTTCAGGAGTGGGGAAGTGCAGCAGACAAAGGCAAGGAAGGGGTCAGAGGTGGTATATTCAGCAGGTTCTGACCAGTTCTGGAGAACTGGTAGCGGAAATTTTGAGTAGTTCGGAGAATATCACCTCTGACTGGCCCAGCCCCCATCTATTCTCTGCCTCCCATTGAGTCCCAGCTGATCGGCTGGGTCTCCTTTGGTTGCCCTACACAGAAGAACAGAGCTGGAAAGCAGGTTCGTGGGGTGGGGAGGGAATGGAGATTTTACAGTATCCTTCCCCTGCCGCACCCACCAAGTGTTGTGGTTTGCCAGCAGCAGGTGTGGACGGCTGAGTCTTGGAGAGCGAGGACTCAGATGAGGGGCCTGCGTGTGAGGCAGGGATGGGGCCAGGACCATCAGGGAGTGGAGTGCTGCCTTCGGAGATTGTGGAGGCTGGCAGCAGTGATGCAGAGCAACCCGAGGAGCCTGTGCCCAGTGTGCACAGAGCTGCTCAAAGGAAAGAGCAGCTGCAGCAGCATGGGAGTAAGGCTGCAAGGTAATGGCCCCTCCCTGAGGAGATAAAAGCCAGCTGAGAAACCGGAGTTCTTTGCAGGAAGCAAAGAAGTTTTTGCACTCAAGCCTGGTGGACATTCAGAATATCTTGGTTGGTGTTTGGGGACTCTTTGTGTTTGAACTATTTCTTAGTAACTTTATCTAGTGTTCTTGGCAGCCTTGCACCACCTTGGCAAGGCTCGTTCTTATCAGAGACAATTAGTTTGAAACAGCCTTTTAACCGTGAAGGAACGGGATTCATAAAGAATCATTAAAAGGTTTTTCTGTTACCTCTGTTTTGTGTTTGTTTCTTTGGAACCAGGTTTGGGTCAGAACACCAAGCCATGCCCCATCCACCAAGCCCCACCCACAGAACCGGTAGTAAAAATCTTTTGAATCCCACCCACTGGGAAGGGCTAATATCCCTATAGCGAGGCTTCACCTGGAGAAGGTGGCCTTAAGGAAGCCTTCTTGGTGTAACCACAGGCACACCAAACCCCCTCAGCCCCGTTGCCGTCCAGAGATACTGGGCCACAGTTCAGATCATTTCTGCCTCGGGGCCATGGAGGAGATCCAAAGCCATCCCCTCTGCTGGAGTGGAGAGGGCTGACGTAAAACCCGCAGAACAACTTGCAATATCACTGAAGTGAATAATTCTATATTTGGCTGGAAGATTCTGCATGTCAACCGCAGAGCTCATAAAGAAGCAGAGGCCCTTCTTGGCAGCCTGCCAGGATTACATCGGGTGACTGATTTATCAGATATGTCCAAACTGTGGAGTAAAGGAGAAAATATCATTCCTGCTTTCACTGAGTTTGTGGCTCTGGAGGAGGGTGCTCTCCTTTCCCAGCACCATCTTACATAATTTGTGGCCTCCCTGGGTAGGAGAGAAATAGGAGAAATTAGACTTTAGGTTGTTTCTCATCATGGGGAGATTGTTTCAGACCTCTTTCTAGATTAGCTGAGCTTATCTCTACCTCTGTGTTATTGTTTCATTCCGCTCCTTGCTGCAGGGACTTTAAATCAGGGGTTTCCTTTGTCATGCTGGGTGGGGCCTGTCCTCTATGACAAGAGAAAGTGATACCTCCTGCGGATCCACGTGCCACTTTGAGAGATCTACTTCCCTCAGAGGAGCTTATATTCACACACTGTTGAATATAAAGCAGTAACAAAATTATCTATGCAAATTTAGATTTAAGAAGTGGATTAAAAGGGTTTTCAGGCTACCTGGTAAATCTAGATGTTGAATGCATCGGTGTCCTCTTTCCCTGGGAGACAATGGGATTTAGCCTGCATCCGAATCTTTTTTCACCAGAGCAAAAATACAAATGGAAAATGGTACCGTCCGCCAGCCATTAGTAGTCTCCACCCCCCATGTTTTGGTTCATTGTTGTGGTTCACCGGCAGTCGGTGCAGCCAGCAGCGGTGTTGGACAGTGAGGAAGAAAGGGGACCAGTCAGGGAGTCTGGAGAGGACTCGGACAAGGGTCCTGCATCCAATGCAGAGATGGGGCCAGGACCATCTGGGAGCGGGGTGCTGACTCCGGAGCCTCCGGAGTCTGGCAGCAGCAAGGCAGAGGAACAAGGGGAGCCTGTTCCCAGTGTGCGCTTGCGCAGAGCTGCTAGAAGGCGAGAGCAGCTGAAGCAGAAGGGGCGACTCGGGAGTAAAGCTGGGAGATGATTACCCCTCCCATAAGGGATAAAAGTCAGACCTCAATGACGAAACCTTTGCAGGAAGCAAAATTAGTTTGATAGATTCCAAGTCCTCCTTGAAGCTCTGGTTGGTTTTTTTCTGGTCTTTCGGTTGGTTTCCGTTATAATTGGATACTTCTTTTTTTAGCAACATTCCACAGCACTGAAAGGAGTGTGCTTATCTTGGGGAACTGTTTATAATTAGTTGTGGCTGGGAACGAAAGTAATTCCCAGTGTTGCAATACAATAGGTTTTGCTTTTAAAACAAGTTTGATATTAATTCCGTTTGACAAAGCCTGGGTCAGAACACACACAGGAGTCTATCTAGGACCACATAATGACTCTATGGTGCCATTTCATTTCCGACGTGAGCACGAGATAACATAAAGCATATTTAGCCATCTTATTTGGTGAGTGTCTCGAGGCCTTTTTATGTTTTTCTCCCTGTCTCTACAATGAACTTCCACATGAGCAGCAGAGATGATATTCAGCAGGTTCTGACCAGTTGTGAAGAACCAGTAGTGGAAATTTTGAATAGTTCGGAGAACCAGTGGTAACCTTCCCCCAGGAGTGGGGTGAGAATGGGGATTTTGCAGTATCTTTTCCCTGCCACGCCCACCAAGCAACACCCACAGAACAGGTAGTAAAAATATTTGGATCCTACCACTAATGAGCAAAGGGGCTTATGGCTCCCTTCTAAGGTAGAAGTACAGAGCCAGTTTGGTCCAGTGGTGAAGACAACAGGCTACAAACTGGGAGGCCGAGAACTCTAGTCCCATCTTGGGCACGAAACTAGCTGGGTGATCTGATTCTTGGGCCAGTCCCTTTCTCTCAGCCCTAGCAAGGAGACAATGGTTAACCACTTCTGAAAAACCTTGCCTGGGAAACCGCAGGGACTTGTCCAGGCAGATTCTGACAATTGGACACAACTGAATGGAAAAAATGAAATGAAATTAAAAAATAAAATGCAGAAGTACCATTTCCAAAGGAAGCAGAAGACAGACTTGCCTGTGACTTACGTGAGCAGAGAAGCATGTTCTCCAAGCAGCCAGCTGAGGAATATATAGCTGGCAAGGCGTATTTATTGTATGTTCATGATATAATCCCTTTCAAGATAAAGAGCAACTGTGAGTGCTTTGGGTGTGGGAGGGAACGAGACAATGGCAAAATAGAAAGTGTCTCTGCTGTAGTGTGTGATGCATCATGTACCAGGCTGTAAGACAGTAGTGGAGTATTTCAGGGAAGGCATGTCACTCTGGTGTGGCAGAAGTGATGCCTGTGCTTGCTGGGTTAGTAACAGAGAAGCGGTTTTGTTATTGCAGGTGTTTCTAGCTTGTGTTTCTTTCGGGAAACTGAAGATGATTTGAATCTCTCTCTCCCTCTCCCTCTCTTTCTCTCTCTCCCCCACTCTCTCTTTCTCCCTCCCTCCCCCCCCTCTCTCTTTCCCTCCCATCCTCCCTCCCTCTTTCTCTCAACTCTGAGCACCAGCAACAAACACAAGGTAGGCTTGAACGCAGATCTAAGAGGTAGAAAACCCAGGCTAGGCCCCCAGTCACCTCAGTTAGAAAGAAAATATGAGCTGTCAGCCAAAAGGGATTATCTAAGGCAGTGGAAGAATAGGTTCATAGAGTGAGTGGCTTAAGGGAAAAAAAACTTATGCTTATGGGCCTACCAGTCATGGCGGGTATTGCCAGCTGAGAACTCACATTATTATGGTTATTACTGAGGAACATATTGGATTTGTGGCAGGAGAATGAAAATCAATCATACTAAGCTCTGTCCAGAATCACAGGATGCTACAGATGACTTGGGCAATGCTCACTTTCTCTTGGGGGTCCTCTGTAGAAGACACACACACACACCCGTTTATCAGAAGAAGACGACAAGGTGTTCAGCTATAGAGGGCCAAGATGGCTACCCAGCAGTGCTGCTGGGAAGGCCTTTCCCAGGAGGACCTTCCCGCGTTTGGCACGAACGCTGCCATTTTACAGGTCTGTTGTGAGAATGAGGGTTTCCAAATGTGACAATTTAATTGCCTGGATGAGATTTTTCTATGCTTCCTGTAGGAGTCAACATTTGCGCTCCCTCCCTCTCTCTCTCTCCCTCTCTCTCTATGTCCGTCAGTGGTTTTTTTTTCCCAGCTGACTTTTTCCATTTGGAATTCTTTGAGATGTCATTAAACTTTCTTGTTTTGGGGAAAAACTGAGGTTCCCTGTGAAAGAAAAAAACTGTGGTGGAATGGACATCTGCATGGGGAAAGGGATAATACCATAACATGGATATCATGATTTAGGTCAGTGGTGGCTAACCTTTTTGCGCTCCTGGCCAAAAATTGCTCACGTGCTTGCGCTCGCTCACATGCCAGCCCCCCGAAGGCAATGCACGCACCTTCCCCCCATGCCCCCTGCACGTGCACGTGTGATCCCCCTGCTCCCTGACCTGTACTGCGCATGCGTGCGCCTCCCAGTTGATTTTCGGGCCTTTTTCGGCCTCCCAAAGGCCCGAGGGAAGCCTCTGCAGTCTTTGGAGGCCAAAAAATGGGCCTGTTTCATCACTTCCGGAAATCCAGGAAGTGACAAAACGGGCCTGTTTCTCGGCCTCCAAAGGCTGCAGAGGATTCCCTCGAGCCTCTAGGAGGCTGAAAAAGGCCTGAAAATCAACTGGGAGGCGCACGCATGCGCAGTGAGGTAATTTTGCCTGGGGCTTGCGTGGCTGCACAAATGGCTCTGCATGCCACCTGTGGCACGTGTTCCATATGTTCGCCATCACGGATTTAGGTACTAGAATCAGAAGCTGGGAAACAAAGGGAGGAATTTGTGTGAAGCTGTCTCCACACATGTGTATGCATCATCATGGCTTGTTGTGGGTTTCACTGCAGGATGGGGTCTGATTGGTCTCAAACTCTGGAGTCCAAAGGCTGTTTCCAAAGCAGCTGCATAGATTTGCAAAAACTGATGAATTAGTCATTTTTTCCCTTCTCTCTTTCTTGTCCCTGATGGTCTTTGATGGAGGTGCTTTAAGTTAGGAAAGAGCAACAGTACCTGAAAGTGCCAGTATGGTTATCTATAATGGAGGCGTGGATATATCTTAATGTTATAAATATGGATAAAATCATAAATACATATTAAATGAAAGGGGAGGACTAAAAATAAAACAAGAACTAAAAAGATTAGGGATTAGCCACAATTACAGATACAATCCAGATATGAAAAGATAGGAAGGAGTATGGGTTTTATAACGAACCAAATGAGCTAGACCAGATTTTAATGGGAACAGATGAAAACTTAATCAAGAGGATATACAATTATTTATTAACTATCAAATTGGAGGAAGAACAAGTAAAAGAAACTATGATAATTTGGGCTAAGAATTTTGGCTATGCAATAGCTTTGGGCAGGTGGCAGAAATTATGGAATAGAAATTATAAGCTTACAATGTCAACAGCGTATAAAGAAAATCTCTATAAAATGTTTTATATATGGCACTATTCACCTGAAAGAATAGCAAATACGTATAAAAACAAATCTGTTAAATGTTGGAAATGCAACCAAATATCAGTTCATATTATCATTTGTGGTGGACATGTCCCAAAGCAAAAAAATATTGGAAGAAGATCCACATAGGGCTGGAAACTATGACAAAACATCACATAGACTTGAAACCTGAGACATTCCTATTGGGGCATGCTACCAGAAAACTATAATAAAGGTAATATATATTTAATTTAACATATTCTAACAGTAGCCAGCATTGTATATGCACAATACTGGAAAAATGAAAAAAAAAAACCCCTACAGATGATAATATAATCAAAAAAATTCTGGAAGGTGCACAAATGGATAGGTTAACTCTAAAAATCAAAGAAAATGAAGATTCAGAATATTTTATAACATGGGAACTTTTCTACAAATGGCTAGTTGATAGATACAGAGGTTAGATAAGTGAATTTATGTGAAATATGGACTACATGAGAAAGAAAAACTGATTAGTAAATATTTTGATGGTTATATAATTGATGTCAATATGGAAGATAGTATACTTTTATTTTAACACTTTGGACACCTAGAAAACACACTGTTCAATATAGAAATGGAATTTGGATACAAAAACAATAAAAATATTTATTTAAAAATGTTAGGAAGGATTCAGAATATAAAAAGGTTTCTGCATGCTAACATGGACTTTGTGAAATTGCTTGAATAGAGGAATTTTGCAAGCTCTCTTGTGGCTGTTCCTATGCTTGGGTATTTGCCCAAGTGATCAATTTTTGTGTTTTTTGTTTTTTCCAATTCTTTCTGCCTTTTCCTGCAACAGAGTATTTTTATTTTGTAACAGTGTTGAGTGGAAAAAGGACTGTGTATCATTTCTTCATGGTGAAATACACTAGTTACTTTTTTTAAAATATAACAACAAAATCTGAATATAAATTGTTCCACTTTCCTGATCGACTGTGGGCACCTCTGTGAATACATTGTCAGCACATTTACTGTAAATGTTGCACAAATCTTGAGTCAGAGTTTAAAAGCAATGACTATCACCCAGAATTTAAGACAGTAGATGGTTTTTAAAAGCTTGTACCTGGTTGCATATAATTGGATAGGGCTGCCTGGGACCTTTAAGCAGAGTGCAAAAAAGATTGTTCCATGGATGGCTAGCTAAAGTTGGGAGCCTTTTGCAATGTGCCTTAAGCATGCAGGGTTTTTTGCTTTTTTAAATATTTTTTTACTGTGATGTTCCTAGAACTGTGCAGTTCCGGAGAAAAAAATGGAGCATTTTATGAAAATGAAGAAATTTGGGGTAAATGTTATAATTCAACTGGTCCCCTGACTCCAAATATTTAAATGTGCCTGCTCCTTTATCTTAATTTAGTTTATATGGGATGCTTTGTGGTCATTTTGGTCAAGAACAAAGATTAGATGTACATTCAAGATTGTTTAGGTGAGACAATTATTGTGATATGGTTCAATTCTCCTGGCTGTTGTGTAGCAAACAGATAATATTTCACTTGAGGGTCATTTCATAAAGTGATACTGTAGCTGCTCATGTTTTCATGCTTTTATTCTTTGGGCATTTTAAACAACAAAGCTTGTTTTAGAAAAATCCACAATTTCAGGATCTTATAATCTGCACATTTTGCATCCTTGTAGACTCCCAGCATTAAATGATTGGGCATTTTGTTGGCTGTTGTAAATAGAAGTTAGTTTCAAGAATTGACATGGTAGTTAGGATTTTTTATGGCCTCTACTGTAATATAAAATATTGGAGCATTTATCACAGTAGTGAGTCCAATGAGTTCGTTTAACAAAATTATGTCGGGCCTACGACAATTGGCTATGCTGTCTGCATACTAAGCTGTTAAAATAAGTTTGTCTCAATATAAGATGTCATCTTTGTTCTCATCTTGGAGCTGGAAAACTTGGCATTTTCCTGAGGTCTAGGCTAGGTGTTAATGGAGCTTGGCACTCAGTGCACTGTGATAGGAAGTGAGATGGTTTCTTAGATGTCCCCGTTGCCTTGTATTAGTATTGATTGATTGATTATTTATATGGTGCCATTTTGTTCTTCATGTTCTAGCTGTCCAGAATCACTAGGCTGAGATGAGAGCGGTATACGTTCTTTAAATAAATCAATACATATTGAGAAAGAAACTCTAAAAATGGTCTACTATCTGGCAATACGGTTCAATTCAGAGGAAGCACGGCAGTTTGATGTTCTACTTCCTATTTAACTTTGCATTTCCTACAACTGCCTAAACCCATGGTCTCCATTTTTGTATTTTTAAATTATTGCACAATCTTGAATACCTGACTAAGTTTTAAAGGCCTCTTTGCACACCACTCACTTTCTCTGTTGAAGGCTTTCTAGGCAATTCCCCTGCAGCCATGGGTATTGTTCTTGTGTTTTCATCCTTTTCTTCCTTCCATGAATGAGGTTGGGGGGTGGGTGGGATGGTCCCAATGGCTTTTCCACTGTTTCAGAATCCAAGAGTTCAGATGTGTAATAGTTTTGATAAGTGGCTTTTGCTCATGATGCACCGGTTTTTCTGTTTGTGATATTTAGGAACAAGTGGCATTGGCTGAAATAGCAAAAAGAGTAAAGGATTAGTTAGCATCCCACATTTTCAAGAAGTGGTTCAGAAGGTTACCTTCCTTGTCTGGGACTCCCATTTTTGTTCATTAACAACAGGTTGCTAATTGAGTGTTAAAGAAGGCAGAGGAAGTGGGTGGGCCAAGGTTAATTCACTGGAAGAATCCACAGAAGCTTTTCCATCAGCCAATGCTCAGATGACACAATGGACTCTTCGCATCGGCAGTGCACAGTCATGGGCCACGGATAGTCAAGATGGAGACCTTTTCTGAATTTTCCCAGATGGAAGCCATAACTTCCTATTTTCCCTTGCAGGAGGAGGAGTCTTTTTTGGTTAGAGCAGGGGTGTCAAACTCAAGGCCCCGGGGCCCAGATTTGGCCTACAGAGTGCTTAGATCTGGCCCGTGAGGCTGCCCTGGAAACAGGGAAGGACCAGCCTGCGGTGCCTCTGCCAGTGAAAATGGAGCTCGGGAGGACTGCAGGAAGGTTGCAGGAGGCCATCGCAGCCGGAAACAGAACTCGGGAGCCCATTTTCATTGGCAGAGCGCTTGGGCTACCACAGGCACCCCTGACACAAGTGATGTCGGGCTGGCTATGCCCCCCCCCGGCCACGCCCCTCCCAGCCCTCCCACAGTCAAACACAACCCTGATGCGGCCCTCAATGAAATAGAGTTTTAACACCTCTGAGCTAGTGATGGATTTTTAATTCTTTGGCCATGTAGCATTGTCATTGCTCACCATTCTTAGCATTGAAGGTGTAGGGAGTTAGCACCCACCCCTCTCCTAGGAAAATGACATATCCCAGGAAGTATTAAAAAGGCAGAATATTTCCCCTAAAAAAGAGAAGTAGAAACTCACCAAAGAGGCAGAAACTCAGCCCCACTCCCACCTTTGCTAATGGACCATTACTCTGGCCTAGGCCAGCCTATTTTACATAACAAAGATCTACTCCAGGGAGAGCTATAATAGGAATTGCCCAAAGCCCTTTCATTGCATCATCACCCAGCAAGGCTCAACCAAACCTGGGACTCAGGACAGCCTACAGAGTTGCTCCTGCATGGCCCCATGGGAGTCTGACAACCAATCAAATTCAAATCCCAACAGAGGGTATAAAACCCAGGCTCACTCAGCATATCACCCCTCCCTTCTTTTCCTTCATCTTGAAGCATGTGACCCTTCCTTCTTTGGAGCTCCAAGCCATGTGGTCTTGTCCACCATTAAACCATCTTTCCAAGCAGCCACCATGTTTCCAGTGTCGTTTTCCCCACTTGGAACTGAACCCAGAAGGATATTTCTTCCAACAAAGGTCAAACATCCTGGTGGCTTTTTTGTGTGGCCCCCTTGCTCCTCAATTCTTTCATTAAACTCAAGCTTATTAAATGAAAGCCCCATCCCTTATAACTCCAGCCAACAACAACAAAAAAGTTGAAATAAGAGGTACCTGAATGTTTCACGATTATGGACGCCGGGTTTGATGAAATCTGGCGCTTGGATGCATTTTGCCACAGGTGCTTTGCAAGCCCATGCAAATAGGCCAAGAAGAACAACGGAAGAGGGAAAATGAATGAAACTGGTCTCCAGTAACCAGCTGAGAAGCTTATCCCCCTGCAGGTCCGTTGCCAAAATGACACAGCTGCGCACAGCAAGAGCAGATGCAAGTGGACGTGCAACAACCTGACTGGATAATATATCCTCCACCTCCAGGCCTTTGTGCACCTGCTCTTCATTTAGCCTCTTGTTACTAATATTTTCACAGCTTTTGAGACAGGTGCACCAGAGTGTGGGCTGCCTCACTTCTTCCAGACTTGTGTTCCCTCCTTTGTAGACTTCTCAGAAAACATCTCATTCCCACTTCCTCATTCCCACCCCAGCCAACACCCCTGGCCTGGCCTCTCCCCCCCCCCCATATCTGTTTCCTAGACCAGGGGTCCCCAACCTTTTGGACCTCAGGGACCACCAAACTCATAATTTTAAATCCCGCAGGCCCAGAGACCCTGGGAAAATCCCCCCAAAAAAAACTCTGCAGGAAAATTCCCCATCCCATTTTCCTACTAATCGATCATTCTTTATTTGGGATCACAGGATACCAGCTCCAGCTCCGTTCTCAGGGGAAGAGAGAGAGAGAGAAACTTTTGGCTTCATGCAAGGAAAGCAGCAGACGCTCTGCCAGAAAGGAGTCTTTTGAGACTTGTCACGCCAGCGCAGCCTCTTGGAGCAGGAGGCCTTGCAGGGTCCCAAAGACTCATTTCTGGCGGAGTTTGGGGGAGAGAAAGAAAGACTTTTGCTGCTTTCCTTGCATGCAGCCAATAGCAGAAGAAGAAAGAAGCGGAAAGAAGCAGCCCAGTGGCCAGGCGAGGTGCGTAGGGCGAGTGGGGCAAGTTCCCCCCCTCCACCCTTTCCCCCCTCCCCTCACTACCTCGTGTTGTTCGCAATGCAAGTGACGCAAGCCTGGTGTTCCCGCAGGCCATGTGGGCAGCGCAGCCTTGTGTTCCTGCGCAGCCTGGATTAATTGCTTTGGAGTTGACATTTCTCTGCGGACCACCAAAAATTTCTCACGGACCACCAGTGGTCCCTGGCCCACTGGTTGGTGACAATTGTCCTAGACTGCATTCTAAGTAACCCCAACATAAATCTTTTGAACAGGACAATCTGCACAATGTCCAAGTTGGATAAAGCAAAATGCATCAGAGAGTCATGTATTCCCTAATTTTCAAGACTGACTGTCTCTGTAAATCAAGGGGGTGGATCATGGGGTGGGATTCTACCAGTTCGCACCTATTCGCTAGAACCGGTTGTTAACATTCTAAGCAGTTCGGAGAACTGGTTGTTAGAAGAAATGACTGGCCTAATCCTGTAAGGAAGGCAGGAAGGAAACATTCTGGTGTTGCTTACAGAAACTGCCTCTCTGTTAATCCTTTTTCCATTCTTGGCAGGACTAGACTCCCTGTCTTGGGAACGTCTCTGGAGTTTTTTTCCTCTCCTTTGCTGGTACTTTGCTTGTGTGGAGTGACCATTCAAAGTTACAATGGCACTGAAAAAAGTGACGTGACCATTTTTCACACTTACGACTGTTTCAGCATCCCCACAGTCATGAGAGGCCAGGCGAGGAGATGGGTGCCTCGATGTGAGTGATGTTGAGTTGGCCACGCCCAGCCAATAACATGACCACCATGCCATGCCCACCCAGTCACATGACCACCAAGCCACGCCCACCACCTAAGCCATGCCCACAGAACCAGTTGTTAAAATTTTTGAATCCCACCCTTGATCAGGTTGCTTAATAAACTAGGACTGGCACAAGAGGGCTCTGTCCCTCGATCAATTCAGACTCCGGCCTGGGTTTCTGGTTCTACTTTTAAGTAGCATTGAAAGACATATCCTTCTGGGCTGAGTTCCAAGTGGGGGAAAAGACACTGGAAACATGGAGGCTGTTTGGAAAGACGGTTTAATGGTGGACAGCAGGACCACATGGCTTGGAGCGCCAAAGTGAAAAGGACGATCACATGCTTCAAGGAAAAAAAGGGCAAGATGCTGAGAGACCCTTAGTTATATAACCGCTGTTGGGCCCCATCTTAGTGGTTTCCTGTTCCTGTGCAACAAAAGTATCCCATTGGCTGTCAGCCTCCCAGGGGCGGGGTCTTAGCTAACTTTGTAGGCTTTGTCTGGACCATATGGCTTCACCTGAGTACTGGCTGATGCAATCTTCCCAGGCCAGGTGGAGAGATGGGTAGAGGGCTTTGTTATGTAGAATCCTCTGGCCCAGGCCTTAATGGCCCACCCATTAACAAAGGTGGGGATGAGCTTTAGCTTCTGGGGTGAGTTTCTGCTTCTGAGTTTCTACTCTTTTTAGGGGAAATATTCTGCCTTTTTAATTTTTCCCAGGAGATTTCATTTTTCTAGGACAGGGGTGGGTGCCAATTTCCTACATTTTATTCCTTGGATAGAGTTCTATTTCTTTGTTCTTTGTATGGCATCATCCATGTTCTCTGAGGCATCTGTATTTTTCCCTTCCCACAGTAATGAAATATATGTCGTGCTGTAACCCTGGCCTGACTCTCCAGTAAAATCACAAAAGTGGAATTATGCACCTGCCATTTCGTTTTCCTGATCCATTTGAAACCAAAGTGTCATTTCATTTTCTTCTGGTGTTGGTCAGAATTTCCTGGCAAGCACTAGAGGTGACCTGCCCAGATTTGATAAACCCTGAATATGAACGAGCTTTGCTGTAGATTGGTAGTGGTAGTGGTGGGGGATTTGGCACACGTGATTTTGGGAAAAATACCCAGGGTGCTTTAAATATGCAAATAGAAGGACCTGTCGTGAGGCTGAGAATACCAGATTCAACAGCTATTGAGCCTTCTTTTATTTATTTATTTATTTTATTTTTTAATTTTGTCAAGTGATTATAAGATAACAAGTATAAGTATAAATATAGTTATGAATACATGAAATGGATACAAATAAACAATAAAAGGAAACAATAGGACAGGAATGGTAGGTACATTGGTACGCTTATGCACGCCCCCTACAGTCCTCTTAGGAAAGGGGTGAGGTCAATAGTAGACAGTCTAAGGTGAAAGTTTTTGGGGTTTGGGGAAGAAACCACAGAGTCAGGTAGAGTATTCCAGACATTGACCCCTCTGTGGCTGAAGTCGTATTTCCTGCAATCAAGTTTGGTGCGGTTAACCTTGAGTTTGTATCTATTGTGTGCTCTTGTATTGTTATGATTGAAGCTGAAGTATTCATTTGCAGGTAGGACATTCCCTGGATGATGGATCCTTGATCCATCATCCATCTCTGAGACCAAGCAGAATAGCCAGCACTTTCCAAAATCCCTCTCCCATGAAGGAAGGTGGGGAGGGGCTCGCTTGTACCACCTGTCCCCGGTAGTGATGAGTCACCTTTCACTGCTGGGGGAAGAGGCCAGTTCTTGGAGACATGAGCGTCTTCCACAACAAGTGATCCTAATTCATCTCAGCTTTGCTCATTTCAGTTCATACAGAAGCATCCTTTCCCTCTGAAAGCTTTGCTTTTATGTTCCTGGGGGTTCAGAGTTTGAGCATCACTCGTCATAGCAGGAAGGCAGGCAGAATTTCAGATCTCTTCGGGCCATTATTCATGATCTCTCTCTCTCTCTCTCTTTCTTTCCCCCTCCCCTCCCTCCTCCCTGGATTCTACCATCTCCAGCGTATGGAGGGAGGGATCAGAAAGGATCTGTAGCCCCCCCCCCATTTTGCTCTTCATGGAACTGGAAAGAGAGATAGACACACACACACACACATGTGTGGGTGGTGCTGCCTTCCAGAAGGAAGGTTGGAGCTAATTTTTGTGCTGATCTGTCAGCAGCTGCAGCAGAGATGGGAGGGGGGAAGGGGGAGGAGGAGGAGGAGGCCTGCTGACAAATGGGAGCCTTGGCTAGAATGCAAGTCATTTGCTGCTGGCAGCAGGTCAGAAATACCTCCCCAATGTGTAGAGAAGTTGCCCTTTGTTGGGCTGGTGCTGAACAACCCCACGTGGCCCTGGGGTGTGTGAAGCTCGTAGTATCCCATTGCCTCCTTCACAGCGATGTGGTTCTGTTTCTACTGGGGTTTGACAGCAACCTGTGCTTTGCAACCTGTTGGGCAGATCTGGAGGTGAGGTGGGGCCCTTTGGACATTCTGGGGCAGAGACCGGGTCTTCTGAATTCTTTACTGGACCTCAGCTTTCTCAGAATGAAAGGAAGGGTTCAAACACACGCACACACGCATGCACGCACACCCACCCACCTACCCACCCTGTATGATGGTTGGTCAGTGTGCAAGGAAGGAAGGAAGGCTCTTCCATCAGAACATACTTTAGGACAGGGATCTCCAAACCTGACAGCTTTTAAGACTTGTGGACTTCAGCTCCCAGAATTCCTCCTCCAGTCCTGTTAGCTCAGGGATTCTGGGAGTTGAAGTCCACAAGCCTTAAACTTGCCAAGTTTGGAGACCCTTGCCTTAGAATCAAAGTCTGGAGAACTGATTCCGACTTCACACTCGGCTTCTTCAAACCTTCTGCAAATGGGTGTGATGGTCCAAGGACCGGTGGCAGCCCCATCTTGGAGAGACCTTCTGCTTCTGCCTTCTCTGTTGCCTCCTCCAGAAGCAGAAGGTGGGAAGAGGCAAGATGTCAACTCAAAAATATTTCTCTGGTCTTTTAGAGTTGTCAGCAGAAAAGGCGTGGGAGGAGGAATGTATCCCTTAAATATTTTCATAGATAATTGCTAGGCAGCCGAAGCTTCTGGCCTGCAAGTTTATTACTGGAGAGTTTGATTGATGACTCTTGGCTATGGATGGGTCCCATTGGAGAATATACATCCAAGGGGTGGTGGAGGAAGACCAGGGTCAAGGGTGAGATGAATGATGTGTCTCAGAGTCGGCTGCACCCAGGTAACGCCGACATGGTCACGCCTAATAAATGATTTTTTTTTTTTTAACTCTGAGAGATACGGCTAGAGACTTATGATTAGAATGGAGCTGGATTGGCGGAGCCCTGACACAAGATTTGTTTTAGAGCATTTTGTGTATCACAGCCTCGGTAACCTTCAAGGAAGACAAACTGGATTTTCACTTTATAACACACACCAAAGATTGTGAAATTCAATGGTGGGATTCAAAAATTTTTTACTACCATTTCTGTGGGTGTGGTTTGGTGGGCGTGGCTTGGTGGGCATGGTAGTGGCTTGCTGGGCGTGGCAAGGGAAGGTTACTGCAAAATCCCCATTCCCTCCCCACCCCACTAGCCTGCTTTCCAGCTCCGTTCTCCTGTGCAGGGCAACAAAAGGAGACCCAGCCAATCAGCTGGGACTCGGGAGGCGGAGAATAGATGGGGGCTGGGCCAGTCAGAGGTGGGATTTGCCGGTTCTCCAAACTACCCAAAATTTCCGCTACCGGTTCTCCAGAACCAGTCAGAACCTGCTGAATACCCACCTCTGGTGAGATTGTTTCTGCAAACTGGCTTATAGGCTTCACGTACACAATGCTTTAATAATCGGGTTTCTCTTCCCTCTGGTTTTAACCAAGGAAGAAATGATGTCTTGTAATGGCTCCACCTGTCCTGTTATTTAACTTTCTTTCCTTCCAGGAACATAATGGGATGATCTTCTTTTTCCTCCTTCGTGGAGAGCTTTCCTTGCTTTGGGAAAAATGGTGGTGTTAGGTTAGTAAGGCCCTAGGACCTGGTTGTGGGATTCTCAGCCAGCCTTCCGGTTCCGTAACAGCTTTTCTTTGCTAACAGCAACAGCTGCTGAAATGTTGGATCTGAAATAATTAGGGGGATTGGCGACATTGGAGGATGTGGGGGCAAAGGGAAAGTCCAACCTCATTCCTAGGGACTTCCTGGCACATCCATACCTTTGTCTTGACAATCTTTATGGGATTTCCCATTCAAACACTGACCAGCCCTGAATATCCAAATCCAAAAATTGGCAAACAAGATCCAAAGGTTTCCATGGAAGTAATCCTTCCCTCTTATTTCGCCCAATATGTAGCATCCTCAATCAATGCTTGAGTAATTATTTGTCACTTTTATTTGCTTCTAATAAAATTGACTCGTGACAGTTAAGACAAGTTCCAAAAATATAAAAAAACAACGTATACAATACAGGAAATGTCTGAGGAGGGCAACAGGGGCAGAATAATGAAAAAAACCACTGTAGTTGTGCAAAACAACTCCTCCTCTTTTGTATGTGTGCCATGACAAATATGAGAAGAAACATCCCTTTTGACTTTCTGACAAAAGCAGTAAGTTCCTGCAGAAGTCCCAGTAGTCGGCTGTCAAATACCACAAAGCACCAGGTTTTTTTGCTGATAGACCTGAAGTCCTGTTGTGAAATATACACTCTTGATTCACGCATTGAATTAAATTATACCATTATTTGTTTCGTTTTGGCTTGGTATCAGGTGTAATTTGTAAACCACGATACATGCATCAATGTGTGTTGCATGAACCAAGCCAGTTGTAATTCATTTTACAAACCATGCCTACAGAAACCATGAGATCTCCTTATTAATTTTAAATCCAGCCACCTCCCGAATTTTTTTCTATTTCTTGCAACAACATATATCCAGGATTTAGTGGGTCTTCTATGATAACTACTCGGTCATTCGCAAATGCTTGGACCTTATACTCTTCTTTTCTGATTTTGATCCCCTTCTGAATTTCATCTGGTTTGGGCTAGTAACACTTCTAAAGACAGGATAAATAACAGAGGCGATAATGGGCACCCCTGTCTCACTGTCTTGGCTATCTTAAAATAGTCTGTACAATCCCCATTTACTAGTACACTAGCCTTTTGTCCAGAATATATTGCCCGTAATATATTTTCAATATTCTTTCTGAAATTCATTTTTTTTAATTTGCTGTGACATAAATTGCCAATTCAGATTGTCGAAAGCTTTTTGTGTGTCTAAAAATATTGGCGCCACTTACTTTTCCGGGTCAGCTTCATAGTATTCAATAGCATTTAACACTGTTCTTGTGTTGTTCCTTATCTGTTTATTTGGTAGAAAACCATTCTGGTTGGGATGTATAATTTCACTCAATATTGGAGAAACCATGAGATCTCATGGTTTCAAATATCCCAGAGATGTTTACTGAGTGTTTTGGTCTCAGTATTTATAAATAATAACAACAACAACATTGGAAGGGACTTTGGAGGTCTTCTAGACCAACCTCCTGTTTAGCCAGGAAACCCTACACCATTTCAGACAAATGGTTGTCCAATCTCTTTTTAAAAACCTCCAGTGTTGGTGCACCCAGAGCTTCTGGAGGCAAGCTGTTCCACTGATTAATTGTTCAAACTGTCAGGAAATTTCTTCTTAGTTCTAGGTTGCTTCTCTCCTTGATTAGTTTCCACCTGTTGCTTCTTGTCCTGCCTTTAAGTCAAGGGTCTTCAAACTTGGCAAGTTTAAGACTTGTGGACTTCAACTCCCAGAATTTCTGAGCTAACAGGACTGGAGGAGGAATTCTGGGAGTTGAAGTCCACAAGCCTTAAAACTGTCAAGTTTGAAGGCCCCTGCTTTAAGTGCTTGGGAGAATAGATGGACCCCTTCTTGGCTGGCAGCTCCTTAGATATTGGAGCACTGCTATCCAAGCAGAAGAAGGTGGTTTCAGTTACAGTTATGAGAACAAAGAGGTGAAAGTACAAAAAGAAGTAGGGTTGCTTGATCCCTGATTTTTTCATTTTTTCCAATTGTTGTGGACATGTGGCTTATGTATGTATGAAGATTCTGACATGTGAACAGTATATAGCAGGGGCCTCCAACCTTGGCAACTTTAAGCCCGGAGGACTTCAACTCCCAGAATTCTGAATTCTGGGAGTTGAAGTCCTCCGGGCTTAAAGTTGCCAAGGTTGGAGACCCCTGCTTTCTAGGATGGTTCAAGGCATAAAACCTGCCAACCTTGCTTGCTGTCCAGGCTGGGGGACATTTGCTTGGACAGTCCATCTTCAGCAGGGAAGGGAAGCACCATGTGATGCCTTTCTGCCTTTCACATGGGAGAGATGGTTTCATTAGGAAAAAATAAAATAACTGGACACTAGTGTTTGGCAACATACAGCCAAAATATTTCCACTTCCAAGATGTTCTTCTACTAACCCCCAAAGTCATATTAGCACTGTATGAAGAATTCGTAAATTCATCTGATATTCTGACACAAGCTGAACAATGCATTTATTTGGCTTTAGAAGGATGATTGAACCGTGATATTATGCTGTATAAATCATGGTTTATATTACTAAGCATTGCTATGGCCCTACAAACCATGGTTTTATCGTAAAAAGTTGAGTCTTGTTGGTTGATGCTGTTCTACCTCCTTCCTTCTGCTAAGCAGTTGCTTTTGAGTAACCATAGTTTGTGGTTTTAGATGCAGTCAACAAACTGTCAGTTATGCTGGTTACCAGCCTGCTTCCATTTGAATTTAAGGTCCTTGATGGCATGGGGCCAGATTATTTGCAGGACTGCCTTTCTTTGAAAGCATCTTCCCATCCCATCCGATCTGGCAGGAGAGGCATGCTCTGGATTCCATCCGTTGTAGAGTGTGTATCATTTGGTGGGACTCAGGGAGGGATACCCATCGCATGAATCATCATCTCCCTGGAGATCAAATTGGCTTCTATCTCTGCTGGCCCTTCACAAGGCAATAGCAATAGCATTTAGACTTATATACCGCTTCACAGTGCTTTACAGCCCTCTCTAAGCAGTTTACAGAGTCAGCCTCTTGCCCCCAACAATCTCGGTCCTCATTTTACCCACCTCGGAAGGATGGAAGGCTGAGTTCAACTTTGAGCCTGGTGAGATTCGAACTACCAAATTGCAGGCAGCCAGCAGTCAGCAGAAGGAGCCTGCAGTACTGCACTCTAACCACTGTGCTAAGTTGTGGCTGTTTCTTGCCTATAGAGTGGTTGTATTGAGAGTTCTTATTGTTTTTATCGTAGTGGCTGGTTGTGGGTTCCTGTTGTATTTTTGCTTCTTTGTTAGAGAAACAAATAAACAAAGTTTAGTATATTTTGAAACCATTCAGCTCCCAACTTTAGGAAAAAGTTTAATCCTAACCCTATTTAGGATTGAGCTGTCACTGTGTGAACAAAAACAAAAAGTCTTAAACTCTCTTAGTCTTTATTGTATCTGGAGAAACCTGAGGTTTTCTGTGATTTCTGTCAGACCAGTCGTGATGGATGGTGGTTTTCTCTTGTCACAAATGGTTTTAACAAATCAGAGGTAGTGCTGTGACCAATTACTGCAAGTTTATTTCCCATTCTTGAATGAACTAGTCTTAGGCTACCTTTTTTTTAAAAAAATATTTCCACTGCAATTGGATATTCCACAGCACAATGTGTTGTTTTCTATTCTCTCTCTCTTCTCTTACACCTGTGCACCTGGCAACGCCACTAATTCTTCAAGCAACTGAGAAGGCAGCTCCACCCAACCCATCCATGATGTTGTTTCCCCAGGTTTAAAAAGCTCCTGGGCCCCTTTTCCCTTGGACAGCATATGCATGCTGGGTAAACGCCAGTCCCTGGTTGTGTTGCTTCTGGAAAACAAGCACAGTGTCAACCCTGAAGCTGGCCTGACCGACGCCATCTTGGAGCTTCAGGGTTGCCTCGGCTTCGGTCAGGTCAGCTTCTGGGTTGACACACAACCCGAGTCCTTTCCTGGAGAACAGAGGGTCAGCAGCATCCCAGAAGCTCACTGCAGGGGTGATCCCTTGTTACTTGCTGAGATTTGGAAGCTACTTTTGGTCCTCATCCCAGGCTTACGCAGCCTGGAAAGGGCTTGAGATTACAATGCAGGGAGGCCCCACCAGGATGTCTCTTCTGCTGGCCTCTTGGTGCTCCTAGCCGGACCCCTAACTCCCCTTCCCATTCTTTAGAAATAGCTGGAGAGGTGGCCTACGTGGCCATGCTGGCTGGCTTTGTTGCTTTCTGTTTGGCAGCTATTTTGGGGCTGACAAGCCGTGTGCAAAGTGTTAACTAATTGAATCATCATGTTTCACATTTGACCTCAGAAGATGGCAGTGGAAGAGAGGGAGCGCTCCGTGGACCAAGTAAGCTTGTGCAGATGCTGTCATAAGGTTGCTTTTTAAGATTTATTTCTCTGCATTTGTGTGTGGCGGTAATGAGTGATTGCTATTATTGTCGCGGTTGTTGTCATTCTTGGCCAAAAGAGGATTTTTCCTGGTTTGCAGGTAAATATGGACGTAGATCTGTTTGCTTCATTTTGGGGAGGGGGGAGTGTTTTTTCCAAGGGTTGCCTCTAAAGCAAGTCAGTCAAGGCTTAGCTTTCTGCCTCTGTTCTCTGCCCTCCGTTTCCCCACCCAAATCCCCACTCCATCCGAAAAGTTGCAATGGGGCTTTCTGTTTACTGCATAGAAGATGCTTGGAAGAAATGTAAAAGGATACGTTTGTGTCAAAGAAAAAGCCGAAATACCTCTGATGCACATCCTATTTTTCATTGTGTGGTCTTTCGTAAGAGAGCTCGGATGACCTTACTCCATAAAACAATTGGACCTGATTTAACTGAAATGCACATTGTTAATAAGGGGCTAGAGCTGCTGAAGTTAAAGTTATAAAATCTGCTGAAGTTAAAGTTATAAAATCTGCTGAAGTTAAAGTTATAAAATCTGCCAAATTTGAAGATCCTGGATGACCTTCTCGATCGAACTTGGACGAAAGAGGGATTCTTCATCCAATTCTTCAAATGATCCTTAGAGCGTGAATCTCTAAACTGCATAATAACCTACTTTGGCAATGAGTGAGATGGTTGGGACTGCAGGGGAACATTAAGTATTATCCCTGTGCAGCAGCTTGACTGTCAAGGATCAATCACCCTGAGTGAAGTTTGTTATCCACTGGTATTACTGATACGAGGAGAAGGACTTTTAAAAGATCAACAGCGCTTATAGGAGAAATTACGATTTCCCTCGGTGATAAAAACTATTTCAGAATGAATACAACTGTATTTTCTTGTGCAACTTCGTGGAAATTGCAGCAAAATATCCAGTATTAATAACTGTGTGGAATGTGTTGATTTTATGACTATTGTTATGATATTCATGCACCTTAAGGTACACGTATACATGCATGTGCTCAGTAGGTCTGTTCTAAGGATGGCATGTGGTGATAGACAACATGTAGCTCTTTCCCCGATGTTCCATGCCAATGTACTATTAGTGGTAGGGGAGTTCCAGTGATGAAATTGTGGGGGTTGCTCTGCAGGAAAAATGTTGGTATATCCAAGGGAAAAAAAGGAAAGGAAAGGAGAGGAAGGAAAGGAGGGGAGGGGAGGGAGGAGAGAAGAGAAGAGAAGAGAAGAGAAGAGAAGAGAAGAGAAGAGAAGAGAAGAGAAGAGAAGAGAGAACTTAAGAAACTTGTTTAGAAAAGAGATTGCTGTGATGTAAAACTCCCCTGTAAGGCAATATGGAAAATAAACATATTGCATCTGAAATCATTTTTGCAAGCATATCTTTGAAAGTGGCTTGACTTGAAGGATGAGACCCTTCCTAGTTAGGAGCAAAGTGCTACCTGATTAAGCTTGACTCCCAGTGATTGTGTGAACTGAGGCATTTTAAAGATAGGAGTGTATCTTACAAGGCGTTTCTAACCTTTTCTTGTAAGCTAAAAGAGAGACCGCTGGGTGGCAGCCTGTTAGTCATGGCATTTACAGTATTTCTCTTGGGGGGTGGGTGGGGGGTGTTATGCCACCTACTGGTGGGACTCTGAAGTTTCTGGGTCTCTTTGTTGCCATCTAGTGGTCATCTTGCTGGGACCTCAAGCCCAGAAGCTGCCAGCCAAGAGAGGTTTGGGAGCTCCTCCATGTGCAGAGAGGGAGGACTTTGACAAAAAGAGAGGGCTTCTGCTCATAAATAGACTGGAGCATCCCCCCCCCCCCCCGCCTTAAAACAGAATACTGATGAAATGATGGAAGCTATAGTCTTTTTGGTGAAATAGTACCAGAATAACTCTTCTCCTCTCCTCTCCTCCCCTCTCCTCTCCTCCTCTCCTATTTCCTCCTCCCCTCCCATGCTCTCTTCCCCTCTCCTCTCCTCTCCTCTCCTCTCCTCTCCTCCTCTCCTCTCCTCTCCTCCTCTCCTATCTCCTCCTCCCCTCCCCTCCCCCTCCCCTGCTCTCTTCCCCTCTCCTCCCCTCCTCTCCTATCTTCTCCCCCTCCTCTCCTCTTTATTTCTCTTTCTTCTCTTCTCTTCCCCTCTTCTCTCCTCTCCTATCTCCTCCTCTCCTATCTCCTCCTCTCCTCTTTATTTCTCTCCTCTCCTCTTTTCCTCTCCTCTCTCCTCTCTCCTCCTCTCCTCTCTTCTCTTCCCCTCCTCTTCTCTTTATTTCTCCTCTCCTCCCTCCTCCCTCCTCCCTTCCCCTTTCCTATCCTCTTTCCTTCCTTGCTTCCTTCCTCCTACAATACAGAGGAACCCTGGTTTGGTTAGAACTGCTTATGTTGGCTTTAACTTCCTGGCTTAAGGGTCTATTTCTTATTTATCAGCCTTTGCTGAGTCCTTAGCTGTACAGAAATACTGAGCGTGCAGAAGAAAAGTTGGACCTCCAAAGGCCTTCTGCCTTTCCACCCCAAAATGCCCAATTTGAGGCCAGCTTGCTTGGAAGAGATTTCCTGGTGGGGTCAGGAAATTTCTGGCCTTCTGCAGGCTGAAGCTGGGGTGTCAGGCTGCCCAATCTGCCTGCCCGCCCTCGGTGGCATGTGTACAGAAGGGCTGGGTTGAGGCTGACATGGTCCTGCCCCAGACAGAGGCTCCGAGAGAGTGCATTGACCTGCCTGCTCCCTCTTCATGGGCAATACTGCTGCTCTGGCATTTTACTAGCGACTCAGCAAATGCTGCGTTCTCTCCCCCCAAGTGCACAGAGAGACATGGCGTGCGCAGAGGACACCATGGGGCAACACAAGCTGAGCTGAACCATGACGAGCAGCGAATCGACAGGGGTATGGTACCTCTTTGCTTCTAGCAGTGAGTTGTGGCGAATAAGCATTGCAGATTTATGTAACGTAAGCTTCAAGAGCGCTAAAAGGGACGCCGTACCCGATCCATAGATTAAGGGAGTTCCACTTGGTAGCCCTCCGGAAGGATGTTCTGGAGAAGTCCTTGATTGGGTGCAGCAGCACGCATTGGAAGGAGCTGCCTGAGATTTATGATGATTCTGTGGATTGGGGTAGTCGTCAGATCAATTACAGACTACAATCAATTATATATTACTGGGAGATTTGCTGAGAGTAATAATGGAGACCAGAAGTGTTTAGGAAGCAATGTTTTTAAAAGAGAAAGAAGGTGATGAGACGATTCACCTAAACACAAGATTTATCTGGCTGTCGAATTTCTTTCCCCCCATCTAAAAAACCGACAAAGCGCTTTAGGAGTGAAAGAGAGAGAAAGTATTTCTAGAATTGGGAGATCTTTTCCTGTAAAGCCTAACTGTATCCTCCCTGCTCATGACTTGTGCTTTTTCCTCCTGCCTGCTAACTGGAATGCAGCTGCTCCCCTTCCTTAAAACACCAAAGGAAGCCCATGGCTAGCTTACCGTGTGTGCCCTTCTGGAATGCTAAAATTAAGCTACTGCTCGCGTGATGACAGACATAAAGCATTGCTAAGTATCCCAAATCAGGTTTTACTACGCATAAATAAAGAGGTTGCCTATTTAAATTAAAATGACAAAATGCAGAAGGAATCTGGGATAACTTCCTACCACTGGTCCCTTGCATTACTATTGAAACGCCTTCTTAGCCTGTGAAAAACAAAGGGAGGGTTTTTCTTTTCATGACCTTTGGCCATATTAGGGCCACAAGTCTCCTCCCCTCCACATTTTTGTGGCCCTAGGAGCACCAAATATCAGTGATTGGGTTTTCTGGCATCATAAGGCATCTTTTATTATTTTTAAGTATTTGTTGTTGTTGTTGTTGTCGGTGGTGGTGTGCATGTGTGTGTGTGTGTGTGTGTGTGTGCCTTCGAATCAGTTTAGATACTTGGCAACTGCCTGGCAAGTTTCTGAAGGCAGCATTTCTGGAAGAGGTTTGTTCTGGCCTTCTTTTTTGTAGGGTGAAGAGAGAGGGGCTGGCCCAAACCTTCCCAGCTGCTTCCATCCCTAAGATGGGACTAGAACTCACAGCCTCCCAGTTACTAATTTGGTGCCTTTAACACCACTCTTTTAAACCTGAGATGAGGCTTAAGCCAGGGGTCTCCAACCTTGGCAACTTTTAAGACTTGTGGACTTCAACTCCCAGAATTGAAGTCCACAAGTCTTAAAGTTGCCAAGGTTGGAGACCCCTGGCTTAAGCCATTCAGATAACTCTATAAGCCCTACTTCTTGCAGGTGGAACAAATTCAGACAGTACAGCCTTTATATAGCATGAAAAGGCACATAATCTGGCATAACCTGGAAAATAGCACCCATTGGCACTATTACATCCATGCAACTGCTTGATGAATGAGTTGTTCATATTGACTTAGTGCCCTACTGAAGTCCACGTTGACATACTTAAAAAGCTGACAACTTGCCCCAAACTAGCAGAGTCACTGTTGGGTTGAGAAGACTTGGTCCCTAAGAGTTTTCAGGAGTGGGGCAGGTGATAAGATGCAACCCTTACCACTTCTTTGTCTGTTGATGCTGATGCTGAGATGTTGTGACACACAAGCACAATGGGGCAGTGCTTCCATCACAACAGTAGGTTTTGTTGTTTCAGTGTCATTGTGGCTAGAAACAGCTTTGTTGAGTCAACTCACAGTATGCACCCTAAACGGCCCCTGGAAGGCCTCCTGGAAGCGATGGCTGGTCCAGAATGAGGTGGCATAGACAATGTCGGCATGCCCTGTGACCCCACTGCATTGCTTCCAATCTGTCTGGCAAGATTGTTCAATCAGACCATACCATTGTTTTAGATTTCTCTGTTTAGATTTCACCTCCCCCACAAACAAGATCCCTCCCCCGAGATCTGTGCCACCCCAGAGGTGGGATTCAGCTGGTTCTGACCAGTGGTGGGATTCAATTTTTTTTACTACTGGTTCTGTGGGCGTGGCTTGGTGGGCGTGGCAGGGAAAGGATATTGAAAAATCTCCAGTCAGAGGTGGGATTTGCCGGTTCTCCGAACTACTCAAGATTTTCACTACCAGTTGTCCAGAACTGCTCAGAACCTGCTGAATACCACCTCTGGTTCTGGCCAGTTCTGGAGAACCGGTAGTGGAAATTTTGAGTACTTTGGAGAACCGACAAATACCACCTCTGACTGGCCCTGCCCCCATCTATTCTCTGCCTCCCGGGTCCCAGCTGATCGGCTGGGTCTTCTTTTGTTGCCCTGCACAGGAGAACAGAGCTGGAAAGCAGGTTAGTGGGGAGGGAATGGAGATTTTGCAGTATATCCTTCCCCTGCCATGCCCGCCAAGCCATGCCCACAGAACTAGTAGTAAACATTTCTTGAATCCCACCACTGTGCCACCCTCACCTGGGTGACATTCCAGATGAATCTAAAAACCTGGATATTGTTTGCCCTGTTTTTTGTTCAAGGGGCTGGGTTAAGATGCAAAGGATTTTCCTTCAGTTAGTTCCTCTTTATTGTTTCATATTTTTAATATAAGTCACTCAGAAGTCACGTTGAAATCAGGCATTCTGAATTAAACAAACAAACAAACAAAGATTCTAAATTTAATGTGTGCATGTATCTATTGGTTTTCTTCAAATAGCTTTATTGTACTTTTTGAACATGAGAGTGTTCAACGATGGAGAAATTCTGCAGGTGACTGACTTTTTCCTTTTGTGTGTAGAAACACCCGTTTTATTCTGTAGTAGGAGTTTCAGTGGTCGGATTCAATTTTTTTTACTACTGGTTCTGTGGGTGTGGCTTGGTGGGCGTGGCAGGGGAAGGATACTATAAAATCCCCATTCCCTCCCCACTCCTGGGGGAAGGTTACTGCAAAATCTCCATTCTCTCTTCACCCCACTAACCTGCTTTACAGCTCCGTTCTCCTGTGCAGGGCAACCAAAGGAGACCCAGCCGATCAGCTGGGACTCAGTGGGAGGCAGAGAAGAGATGGGGGCGGGGCCAGTCAGAGGTGGGATTTGCCGGTTCTCCGGACTACTCAAAATTCCCACTACCGGTTCTCCAGAACTGGCCAGAACCTGCTGAATGCCACCTCTGAGGCGTTTCCTCCTTTTTTGCGAGAAGCAGGAATCCTATGGATGCAAAGATGTCTTCACACTGAGTATTGACGGTCTAGGAGCAAGTTCATTCCTTCAAAATCAAGTTATTGCTCCTGTTCCACAGGGAAATCAAAATGAGCACCATGCTAGGTCAGGGGCCAGAATGTTTTCCTCGTTGAGAACAATGAGATTGTGCTAGAGATTTCCCTGCACAATAATGTTAAAATGGACCAGAGAGCCAAAGATTAACCAAGCTATCTTTTGTACATCCAGTACAATGGCAGTCATGCTGAATGTTGAAATTAACACAGAAATTATCACTGTCATATACGGAATAGTATTTTGTTTCATTAATGAAAAGAAAAGTATAAGATTTTTAAAAATATTTATTTATTTTTATTTTAATTATAAGAATGCAACACGTTGCCACCGTTCTAGCATTACAATTGTTATACATATATAAATTTTACTTCACCATTTACAATCTCTTGTTCGATACATTGTTTACTAATTATTCTAAACCTCATAGGTACTTATGTTTCAACCTTGCCTTCTTCTATGCAAAGACTAATGAAATTTATTCCACGTTTCATAGTATTCAGATTCCCCTTTATTTTTTAATTCTAGAATTAACCTGTCTAATTCTTCACAGACCATAATTTTCCTTATTATCTCTAATTCTGGCAGTATTCTTTCCTTCTTCCAGTATTGAGCATATATTATTCTAGCCGCCGTCAACACATGTATTATTAGATAAAGTAAATCCTTCCTCTATCCTTCCGGTATTATTCCTAGGAGAAAAAATTCCGGCTTAAATGGAATACACTCTCCTACCATTTGTTCCACCCAGTCAGTCAGTATCAGTTTATGTGTTATGATGAGGGTCAAAAATATTTATTTGGGCTCCAGAGATTGGCTGATCATATGATCCTCCATAGCAAAGTCCTTTAGTTTGGATAAGATTCCCCACATCATGGTTTTCAAATATTTCTCTCCTGATGTATTTAGCTGGCATGGATGAAGCTGTGGTCAAAATTGTACAGGTAGTGTCATGCCCCTGTTGGAGACTGACTCCGAGGGAGAGGAGGAACAGCCAACAGGGAGTGGAAATGTGGCTCCGGAGGTTGTGGAGGAGGCTGGGGAAGGGCAGAGGCCGGCTGGGCAGTCAGAGGAAGACCCAGGCCCATCCCCTCTCCATCCTAGGGCATGAAGGGAGGAACGGAGAAGGGAACAACATGGCTTACGGGAGAGGAAGCGGCCATGATCCCCCTCATTGGATGCAGCTGGGGGGGAATAGTATATAGGAGGGGTGTTTAAAACACAGCAAAGCTAGAAGCAAAGCGTGTTTTATTTCTGGCTGAGGTTTATCTTGGTTGGCGTTCTTCCAGTGGACTGTACCTTGTTATCTTCTTGAACTTTGTAATGAATTATCCTGGTCTGTTGTGAAAATTCCTTCAGTGCAGTTTGTTTTGCTTTTTTTATTTCTCCGTTATCTGTTCTTTGAGTTTGGACTGTATTTCTTTCTTTTGGAGACTATTTTGGAAAGAGTTTAATCTTCAACTGCGAACAATTGAATAGTGGGGCCACGTTGGAGGCATTAAAGGAAATTGATTTACGTTTGGGAATTTATTACGTGTGTGCTGCTTCCTGGGTCATCACAGGTAGTCCTTGTCTCACAACAGTCCATTCAGCAATGGTTCAAAATTACAACATCACTGAAAAAAAGTGACTTATGGCTGTTTTTCACACTTACAACCAGTATAGCATTTTCCCAGGGTCACGGGATCAAAACATAGGTGCTTGGCAACTGGCTCATATTTATGACGATTGCAGTGTCTCCGAGGTCATCTTTTGCTACTTCCTGACAAGCAAAGTCAATGGGGAAGTCAGATTCACTTAACAACCATGTTACTCATTTAACAAATGCAGTGATTCACTTAACAACTGTTGGAAGAAAGGTCATGAAATGGGGCAAAACTCACTTAACAAATATCTTGCTTAGCAACAGAAATTGTTGGGCTCAACTGTGCTCGTAAGTTGAAGACTACCTGTATTTGCCTAAAAATGAATGAACCAAGCCAACAAACCATCTTCTGCAATATTTAGGAAAACTGTTGGCAGATGTTGGCTGTCTTGAGACACGGAAACCTTAAAACCAGGGGTCTCCAAACTGGGCAACTTTAAGACTTGTGGACTTCAACTCCCATAGCATAGCTGGCTGGAGAATTCTGGGAGTTGAAGTCCACAAGTCTTAAAGTTGCCCAGTTTGGAGACTTCTGCTTAAAACAAATGATGAAACTTAGGAAAAAGACTGGTGGTTTTGTCAAGAGCAGTGGTGGTATCCTCCCGGTTCTGCCAAGCCGGTAGCAGTGATGAGCAGTGGAGACCGAACCAATTCTCTCCACCGCTCTGCTGTTGGGCCCACCTGCGCGCCCAGGCTCCCATACTCACCTTAATCCTCTGCTTTTGAAGCGCATCTGCTTTGTGCGGCACAGAAGAGTCTGCGCGGCAGCTGCTGAAGTGACTGGGAGAGTGCAGGCTTGCAGGAAGCAAGTTGGAACGCCTCCGCGCTTGCACAAAGTGTGCGTTTGGTACATGCGCACATGCAAAGTGCACCCACCAAGCCACGCCCACCACTGGTCAGGAGAATTTGCTTTCTGGACTTGTCAAGCTGTAATTGTTGTATGACCAGGAACAGGTGCTTTATTTTATTCTGTCTGAGAATAATGGCTACCATGGCACCCGTTTCAGGCTCCAATGCCACACAAAGTACTACCTAAACTTTTTTATTCAGACAAGCTACAGAATTCCTTTCCTGTTTCACTGAAGGGGTATCTAGCTATTATCTACACGGATGTTAATATTTTGTATTGCAAGTATCATAGCACAGTTTATACATAACAGGGAGTAATAAAATATTTAACAAAGAGGTACCTCGTTATATCTACTGGTAGTTATGAATGTTATGCTAACACTCAACATTGATCCCAAATGTAGGTATAGGATCTGGGGGTGAGGGCCAGTTATATAAATGTTCCGCATCATGAAATTCAGATTGCAGCTCATGCTTGGTTTTCAAACTCTTTATTTTTTCTTCTTTTTCTTTCTCTTACAGTCTGACACCAACGCAAGCTACCTTCGAGCAGCCCGAGCAGGCAACTTAGAAAAAGCTCTTGACTACTTAAAGAATGGAGTGGACATCAACATTTGCAACCAGGTTGTAACAATATTTCATCCACACGTATTTTGTTTTTTACCTATGCTTGTGTCGGTGTCTTGAGAGTGCCTCTGTCCAAGAGTTCAGGATAAGCTAGATGTTCATCTGCCAAGGCTGGCTGGGGATTATGGGAATTGTAATCCAGCTCACTAAGAGGGCTTAAGGTTCATGTAAGCAGTCAAAACAACATATTTCATGTCCCTTGGGCATTATTATCAGTGTTGCTACTACTACTACAACTAATAACAATAATAATTCTGTGGTTAATGAACACAAACTAAAATAGTTTATCCTAAAAAGATTAATGGATGGATGGATGGATGGAGAAAGAAAGAAATAAAGATACCGTAGATAGATAGAAAGATAGATAGATAGATAGATAGATAGATAGATAGATAGATAGATAGATAGATAGATAGATAGATAGATCTTAGTTGGGTAAAATAAGTGATAAGAAAGAACAATGATATTCAGATATATTAAAGCTAAAGTCCCATGCATCTAAACTAAGCCCCATTGAACCTCAATCAATCAGAATAGAGCTGGAAGGAACCTTAGAGCCATTTCAGATAGGTGATTGTCCATTGTCCAGTCTCTTCTTAAAAACCTCCAATGAGGAAGCACCTACAACTTCTGAAGGCAATTGATTAATTGTCCTCCCTTTTAGGAAGTTTCTCCTTAATTCCAGATTGCTTCTCTCCTTGATTAGTTTCTATCCATTGTTCCTTGTCTTTCCTTCAGGTGTTTGGGAAAATAAATTGACCCCCTCTTCTTTGTGGCAGCCCTTCCGCTACTGGAACACTGCTACCATGTCAACTCTAGTTCTTCTTTTCTCTAGACTAGACAAACCCAAATCCTGCAACCATTCTTTATATGTTTTATTCTTCAGGCCTTTAATCATTTTTAGTTGCTCTTCTCTGCACTTTTTCCAAAGTCTCAACATTTTTTTTGTAATGCCCAAACTGGATGCAGTATTCCAGATGTGGCCTTACTAAGGCTTTATAAAGCCATGCTAATACTTCACACGGTTTTGATTCTATGCCTCTGTTTATACAACTACGGATTGTATTAGCGTTTTTTTGGCCGTTGCTGCACACGGCTGGCTCATGTTTAAAGGATCATCCACTGGGATTCCAAAACTCCTCCTACAGTTAATGTTTTCGAGCCAGGTTTCACCTAATCTGTACTTGTACCTTTTTCCTGCGTAGGTATAAAACTTTGCTTTGCTCCACATTAAATTTCATGTTGTAGGATCGGGCCCATTGTTCAAATCTGTCAAGATCTTTTTGGATCCAGAGCTTGTCTTCTGGGGTGTTGAAGTTATTTATGAAGATATTGAAGAGTACTGGGCCTAAGAGGGAACTTTGTGGTACCCCGTTGCTTCCTTCCTTCCATGCAGATGTAGTACCATTAACTACTACATTAAGTACCTCGTAGGATTTACTTCCCTAGATTGCATTTGAAGTGTCTTCTGAACCCTAGAAGTTCTTTTCATGTTGCCCTCATTAGGCTGCTGCACTGTATTACCTCCATCTTGCTTTAAAGTCAGCACTTTGGAATCTATGTGTGCCTATCAAGGTGTTTAATTATAACTTGAAATTAACCCATCTGGATTTTATGGAGATACACTAATATCAAACATATGATTCCATCTTTGCTTGACAGGAGAAATTGGTTGGTTTTGATAACAAGGGGCATATTTGTACTCATTACAGACGAATTGGGTGCTGAGATTTCCATATAGAAGAGTACTTTGTCCTTTGATACTCTAGACATGGGATACCATCTTAAAGTATATTCAGATTCATATTAACAGAGTTGGAAGGGACCTTGTAGGTCATCTAGTCCAACCCCCCTCCCAAGCAGGAGACCCTACACCATTTCTGACAGATGGAAGTCCAATCTCTTCTTGAAAGTCTCAAGTGATGGCGCTCCCACAACTTCCGAGGGAAACTTCTGTTCCATTGGTTGATTGTTCTCACTGTCAGAAAATTTCTCCTTATTTCCAGGTTGAATCTCTCCTTGTTCAGTTTCCATCCATTATTCCTTGTCTGGCCTACAGGCGAAAATAGCTTGACCCCTTCCTCTCTGTGGCAGCCCCTCAGATATTGGAAGACTGCTATCATGTCTCCCCTGGCCCTTCTCTTCCCTAGACTAGCCAGGCCCAGTATTCTGTCCACTGAACCCAGCCTCGTGCTGGCATCTCTACCGCTGCTCCTGCGATATGGGATGAAAGGGATAAAAGATTACCATCCTTTTACTATTCTGTCCTCTATAATTACTGACTGAATGTATAAAGGCAGATAGATACCTCCACAAAGCATCCATACAAAGTCTTTTTATTGGTTCATCAGGTATCCTCAATATAAGTTACAGTTATGTCGAGATTCCTCTCAATGTCCAACTCTTTGCATAGTTGACTTTCTGGTGTAAAAGGATAGTAATCTTTCATCCCTTTCATCCCATATCGCAGGAGGGGGTAGAGATGCCAGCATGAGGCTGGGTTCAGGCAAGGGTGAAGGGAGCTCCCCCAACCCACCAAGGGTCAATTCAGTAACCAATCGGGATTACAGATGTGGCCACATGACATGGACTACATTTCCCAGGATACCTTAACTACATTTACCATGATGCATTCCCTTAAGGGGACAGCTCCCAATTCCTAACTAACTATATCAATTCCCTATCAACTATAACTGGCTGGACAGCACACCCAGTTCCTGCAACCGTTCTTCATATGTTTTAGTCTCCAGTCCCCTAATCATATTAGTTGCTCTTCTCTGTACTTTTTCTAGAGTCTCAACATCTTTTTTATAGTGTGGTGATGAAAACTGGATGCAGTATTCCAGGTATGGTCTTACTAAGGCTTTATAGGAAGATTGTGAAGCCACAACAGTACAGTTTTAGGAATTAAAAGGGACTTGAGGAAGTATGTATGGGAGTCCCATTTCAGTGACACCTGTAAGGTGAAGGTGTCATTTGGAAATGAAACAGCCCATAAGTTTGTGTTTCTGCAGGGGATGGGCGGAAGTTGCCCTTTGGCCTCCCTGGGCATGGTGCCCATCAGGGATGCTCCAAAATGGATAACTTCCAGAATTCTCTGCCAGCGTCAGAATGTTCTCTCTTCAATACATTTGATGGAAAGGTTGCTGACTATCATCCATGTTCAACATGCTATTCATGTAAAACATAAGGATAACTGCACTTCATTTTCTATTAGACTGATGATACATTGAATTACAAAGGGAGTAAGTAATGAATGAGAAATAGATAAGCCCTTCCTCTCTCCCTCCCTCTCTCTTCCCCTCCCTCCTTCCCTTCTTCCCTCTTCCGTTCCTTGCTTCCTCCCTCTCTCCCTCGCTTCCTCCCTCCCTCCCTCCCTCCCTCCCTCCCTCCCTCCCTGCCTTCTTCCCTCTTCCTCTCCCTCCTTCCCTTCTTCCCTCTTCCATTCCTTGCTTCCTCCCTTCTTCCCTCCCTTGCTTCCTCCCTCCCTCCCTTCATCCTCTTTACTTTCTCCTCTTCTCTCTACTTTCCCTCAAGCTCTCATCATGCTGGAATGTGACCTTTAGGCCTCTTGAGTTATCATCTGTTGTTCTGAGCTCCCTGCGTCAATCTCTCCCCTTCTCTTTTCTTTCTATCAGAATGGGCTGAACGCTCTCCATCTCGCTTCCAAAGAAGGCCATGTAGAAGTTGTGTCAGAGCTGATCCAGAGAGGCGCCAATGTGGATGCGGCAACCAAGGTCTGGAGCTGGTATATGAAACTTGCACTGCTTTCCTACTCAGGTCCCACGTCCGCGGAGGGCAACTGAAGGAAGAAAAAGGCCAGAGGTCCCCAAACTTGGCCACTTTAAGACTTGTGGGCTTCAACTCCCAGAATTCCTCAGCCAGCATAGCTGGGAGTTGAAGTCCACAAGTCTTAAAGTTGCCAAGTTTGGGGACCCCTGCCTTAAGCCTTTAGCTGAGTGGTAAAGGGGTGGTGGGAGATGCAGAGGAAAGGGAAAATGTTTTGGGGGACGTAGAATTGTTGTTGTAGAATCAGTGACCAAAACTAGGCAAAGGCTGGCCAGGAGATGAATCTGTCTCATTTCAGCTTGTCCGCTTCCTGTAATGTCTGTGATTATGAAGAACTAGATTGACCAAATGCCTGTCAGCCTCCCAGATCTTCTTCCTAACATCATTTCCTGCTTGGCTCTTGTTGGCTGCCATGGCAATGGGGGGGGGGGCAGGATAATTGGGGCTTTTGGGGGAAGAGTGCTGGAGATTGAAGTTGTGTGAACTGTAAAAGTTGAGATGCTTTCCTTCTTACTGCGCAAATGCACCCACTTATCTTCTCTAGACCAAGGTCAACCCTCTGGGCATACTAGATGTGTGAGGCGCCCACCTGAAGATGTAAATCCACATTATATGACATTATACACACCTCAGATTGGATGTCCAGTTTGAATTGTTGAGGGTGGGGACTTGGGCAGTAGTGGGATTCAATTTTTTTTACGACCTGTTCTGGGGTGGGTGTGGCTTGGTGGGCGTGGCAGAGAAAGGATACTGTAAAATCTACAGTCTGAGGTGGTATTTTCCGGTTCTCCAAATGACTCAAAATTTCCACTACCGGTTCTCCAGAACTGGTCAGAACCTGCTGAATACCCACCTCTGGACTTCGGATAACTTTCTATATGTAATTGCCACATCTTTTGCCTCAGATCTTGTATTTCCTTTGTGGCTACCACTTCTTATCCAGTAAAAAGTACTTTTCTCTATAATGATGGAATCTAAAGGTTTTCTTTCTTAGATTTTGAATGGAGGCACATGACATTATACAAGATCTGAGGCAAAAGGCACGGAAATTACATGTAGAAAGTTATCCCATGTCACCACCCCCAACAATTCAAACTGGACATCCAATTTGAGGTGTGTATAATGTCATGTGGATTTACATCTTCAGGTGGCGTCTCACACATCTGACATGCCGAGATGGTTGACCTTGGCCTAGAAAAGATAAGTGGCTGCATTTGCTCAGTAAGCAGGAAAGCATCCCAACTTTTACAGTTCACACAAGTTCAACCTCCAGCACCCTTCCTTCCACAATGCCACAGTTCTCTTAACATGCTTTGCTGAAAAGCCACAGTCGCACAGTGGTTTACTATTCCCGCGATCTGTGTCATACAATACCCTGAGCCCAAAGACCACATCCCAGTCAAGTGGTTTTGCATCCTAAAGACCTTGAATTGGACTGCCACTAAGCCAGGAAAGTCTTTGCAATGACAGCTTGTCGTTGGCCAGCGCCCGTGTGTTCAAGAGCAGCAATCCAATGTTTGCAACATCTGGATTGCCAAGAGCTTATTATCAGGTGGACGGGAAGAGAATTTGGCTAGGGGTTCCATCAAATGTCAGAGTCAGGACCACTAGAACCCACACTTGGGCAGTCTGAAACATTTTGCACACTCCTAAACAGTCAGAGCTTCCCTGTTGCTCGATTGTGCCATAGTAACCGACTCTCCAGCACTCGGCTGTGTTTGTGCAGAGTCGCCATTTTCATTCTCCTTCAAGGTCTCCAAGGAAGGGCTGGTACGGTTCTTCTGCAGGAGCAACAGACCTGCAAACCTGCTCCAGGGCTGGTGGAGGGCAGCAGATGAGGCAGAGCTAATAGCCCAGGCTAGAAGAGAAATAGGATGGATGCAGCGCACAGTAGCAATATCAGAATGAAAAATGGGAAATTAAATATATCTGCAAGTGACAAAATAAAATCAAAGGATAAGAATGTTGCATTTCACCTTGTAATGTTAGCTTATGGTCCAGTTTAATATGAATAAATGGCAGAAATCTTAGGTTTGCAAGAGTGTTAAGATCAAAAGGAGTGCCGACATTTTCCTTTCCTAATTTGAATTATCTATGGCTTTGTCACAGCCAGAGACAAAAGATTATAAACCTTGACTGTGGCTAAAAGAAATACACTAGCTCCAATAAACTCTAGCCGTCTAATAACTTCTCACTTTGTGTGAAAAAACCATCCTTTCCCCAAGCCCTAACATCCTTGTGCATGCCTGTTGTGCAAGTACCTGCGTCATTTCCACTGTAGTGTCTTGCCATGCTGCAGATGCTGCTGTTTGCCCACTAAGGGTGCCCACGGGGTGTGTGTGCTGGGCCCTTTTCAGATCACAGTTTGTGGTGATTCCTGCGAATTAAACTCAGGGGAAGACAAGTTGCCCAAATGATCCAGTGCCGTGGGCGAACCTATGGCACACGTGCCACAGATGGCATGCAGAGCCGTTTGTGCTGGCATGCGAGCCACAGGAAAACTTACCTCACTGCACATGCGCGCGCCTCACAGCTGATTTTCAGCCTGTTTGAGGCCTTTTTCAGCCTCCCAGAAGCTTGAGGAAATACCAGAAGTGACGAAACGGGCCCATTTTTCGGCCTGCAAAGCCTGCAAAAGCTTTCCTCAAGCCCCTGGGAGGCTGAAAAAGGCCTCAAATGGGCCGAAAATCAGCTGGGAGGCACAGTGCAGGTGGGGGTATTGCATGCGCATGTGCAGGGGGCGTGGGGAGGTACATTGCCTTTTGGGTGCTGATGCAAGCACGTGAGCGCAAGTGCACACACAATTTTTGGCACAGGAGCCCCCCAAAAGGTTAACCACCCCTGATCTAGTGAATTCTCTTTCACGGCGTGTCTCCTCCTGAAGCTCAGTGAACTGTTGGAGCAGAAGAGCTTGTTCCTCGGTGCCTAAATCTCCAGTGGGTCTTATCCCAAAGCTGTCCAGTTATGCGCAGAATCCCTGTGTGGGTCATCTGGGGACCGCTGAGCTGTAAACAGGCTCATTGGTGTCTTCCTGCCTGACCCTGTAGTTGGAGGGCCTGGCACATTTTTCACATGCCATTCTCATCTCTCCTTACAGAAAGGAAACACAGCTTTGCACATTGCATCCTTGGCTGGGCAAACCGAGGTGGTGAAGGTGCTGGTTACGAATGGGGCCAATGTCAATGCACAGTCGCAGGTAAAGCCATATTTACTGGAACCCTGCTCTGCTGGTGGGGGAGGGGGGCATGGACAACTCTCTCCCTTTCTCATCAAAGCCCTTTTAACCTCTTTGCTTTCCTCCTGGAACTTCCCTGGAATTAACATTGGAAGCTATTGGGCAAAACAAATAGCCTCAAATAGAATAGATAGAATTCTTTATTGGCCAAGTGTTGTGAATATAAACCAGAGGTCCCCAAACTTGGCAACTTTAAGTCTTGTGGACTTCAACTCCCAGAATTCTCTAGCCAGCATAGCTGGCTGGAGAATTCTGGGAGTTGAAGTCCACAAGACTTAAAGTTGCCAAGTTTGGGGACCCCTGATATAAACCAACTTTTTCAGTTACTGTTTCCTTCCTCCCTATTAGAAGGATAAAAATCTCTGTCAGCTTTGGAAGCCATGTTCCACGCTGCCACATAGCCTGAGTAGCTCTAAGTAGACAAAACAAAATTCTTTTGTTAGTTCAAGGTCATTGAGTATGGCGCAGGATGAAATCAGGATCTTGCTTTTGGACGGATGGTGATTGGGCCATGTGATGTTATGACAGCCAAGCGGGGGGGATGGATTTGTAGTTTGGGAAATTGTGGAAAGCCCGAAAGCTTTTAGATTCGGGATTCCACAGATGTGCCAGGTGCTATTCTAATAAAGGTACTTTTGCACATGTTTGTCTCGGAGTTACTGAATGGAATGGAGGTTTGCTGGAACGCTGACAATCTCCCCAGCTCAGATCCCAGGGGAAGTCAGCCTACAGTATGTATCTGAATGTGGGAAGCTGGACATCAGGAGGATAGAGTGGGGCTGTCCGGTGCTTTGGATTTAATTCCCAAAAAGTGCTTTGGCATATTCAGGACTTCAGACATGCCACCTTTCAAACAGTTGCCTCCTTTCCTGGGATGAGCTGCCAGCTACAGAGGACAACCATGCAATGTCAGAAAAAGATGCGACTGATTTGAAGGGTGATAAATAGGAGCAATGTACTTTCTGGAACTGAATTTGAAGTATGCTTGGAAGCATCATCCATTTAAACCTCCATTCAGGTTCATTGTTTCATGCCCTGTCGGTTAAGCTCTGCCTTGTGGCCCCAGTGCAGAAGGTACATCACAAAACAAATCATCGTTAACATTTAGTCAAACTATTTAAACATCAAAAGACCAAATGGTAATGAGACTGCAGACAAAGCACCCCTGAGATCAGGGTAGGTCACATGGCTGTGACAAACACAGTTAGAACAACAGAGAAACTTTGCCCAACTATCAGCTGATCCTGACTCTTATAGAGTTTGTCAAACATTATGGGTGAAAAAGACATTTAACAAAGACTTTATTTTCATTGGCTGTGGAAAGTGGGATAATTTTTCGCTGTCCTTTTTTCATGACCCAGCTTAGGTTGGCAAAAGGACACATTTCTGTCTCATTCTGATTGCTCAAACAGATCCCTCTGTTTGCATTTGGGTTCAGCTTCATCAGTTGCCATCCAGTTAAGGAGGAAGAGCTCAGCACTTCCTGTCCATCTCATTCACTAGAGACCAGTGACGTTCCTCAGATGTTCTTGGAGTTTGACAGCTGTTGTCCTGCCATTATGTTGCCCTTGAGCAAACAGGGGCATCTCAAGGAAAAGATAATCCGAATCAAATATCTCAGCCCAGAAAAAGGGGTGTCCTCACGCATCTCCTCCCTTGGCTGGAGCCTGTCCGAGTCACACTGCTTACTTCTCCACTCCAACATTTCTCCCATTACAATTTTCAGCTAAGACCCACCAAGGATCTGGTTGTGGCTTATATGGCTTCAGCATTCATCCTAGGGGGTGTTTCAAAAATTATCCTACACTTTTTAAAACAGGAATAGGTTGTGCCACATTTTAGTGGGAAGCATAGATTCTCAATTCTTTGCTGTGAAGAAACATTCTTCCCTAATGCTGGTGTTGAATGTCTGTCCTTCTTAGCATTTCCTCTTTCCTTCTCTTCTAAGGAAGAGGCTGCAGGCATAATTGTTGTGTCAGACAGGAGCATCCAAGCTAGGGCGAGGGAGTTGTGACCTCATGGTACCAACTCCCCTCCAATTGTACTTGTGACATATCATGCAAGAATATAAGGGAAGAACGTAGCCCATTATTTCCTTATATCCATGGGGATATCATGGCGAGCTATGCCCATCTCTTGAATTAGAGTTGGCCATGTGCAAGATTCTAAACTATCTACACACATCAATCCAGTGTTTATGACTGAGTTTGCTCAGAATCTTAATTTTTAAATCATGGACATTGTTGTGTGGACAAAATGAACGGATAAAGTTCTCGCTTGCTTTTCCAGGTAAAAGCAAAGCAATATCTTTGTTGTTCATCTCTTTTTGTACTCTGTCAATTACAAAGGATATTTTTCAGATAGAGAAGCACTGAAAAACACGTTTCCAAAATTGGCTCAGTCACCTTGGCATTACCTGCTTCAGCTTTCTACAATCCTATGCCTTCGAGATGTGTAGGATTCTGAAAAATTTCAATTTTTTCCCTATGTTTTCCCTAGAATGGCTTCACACCACTGTACATGGCAGCTCAAGAAAATCACTTGGAAGTGGTTAAGTTTCTTCTTGATAATGGAGCTAGTCAGAGCCTTGCCACTGAGGTAAATGTACTCTTTATATTTTCTCTTTATATATATAGTCTTTACCAAAATATTAACTATATTGTTCGATCATGTTATATAAAATAAATGAAGATGATTAGAGGTGAGCCAAGATCAGACCTGCCTCATAAGTACTATCCCAAGAGCTGTTCTTCACAAAAAAGAAAGAAAATAGAGAAAGGAAGGAAGGAAGGAAGGAAGGAAGGAAGGAAAAGAAAAAGAAAGAAAAGACTCATAGGCGGCTGGTACCCACACAATCTAACTTCACTTTATAACACATAAAGCACATATAGCACATGTTTTTATGGTATTCAACAGCCTTCAACCCTACTTTGGTTGATCTCAACGAACATAAGCAGATCCAGGAAGTCCTTGGGTGGGAGATTACCCCAAAACCTAAGCCTTCTAAACCAGCCTGGAAAGTTAATAACAATCCAGTCTAAAGGATTTTAACTGTAACTCCTGTGAGTCATTTCAGTCAGTGTTATGGATGTTCCCAGGCAACATGTTTTTTCATCCATGGCTACTGATTGTAAACAGGACCAGGTGGACAACTTCCTCATGTTTCAGAGTATAAATTAAATGCCTACAGACCCAAACTGTTGCTCTGATGAATGCTTATCTTCCTGAGTCCAGGTATCAACATGCAAAACATAACATGGTCTGCTTGGTTGTCTTCTGTTGTATTATGTGAACCCAATCAAAGGTGGCTTGGTAAACAAGTTGGCTTTGCCATAGGGAAGAAGGTCCCACATTCACAAACTATAAACTTCCAAGCATCCAGATTCTTTTTCCAGGAATTCAGGAAATGCAAAACCTCGCCTAACGGAGGCCCCCAAGCAGGGAAGGATGTTCTGTGCCACGCTTGTTGCCACTTTCTCCAGCATGAACTCCTTCAACTTTTTATGCAGTGAACTTCTGCTGAAGTTGACCCACTCTGTTCAGGACCAAAAGTGGGTAATGATTATAGGAGTTCATCATATTGATTGAATTCAGTTTGTGTGAATTCAAGGAGAAGTTCTTTGGACAACATTTTGGGAGCAGAGCTCCTCACCTGCCGCCTGTAGACAGGTGGCTCTTGGCCAAGAAATCACAGGTGCTGCAGATGCATCAAGAGAGGTTTACAAGAAACCAAACAGCAGTTCTCAAGTCTGCACATTCCGTATCACAATCCACGCCCTATCCAGTTGTCTGGTAACCCCCGTTATGTTACTGACTTGGCCATCCACTTAATACCCTAATCTTGAAGTTCCACTTTGGCTGAAATATATTGTGCCTTCAACTATAGCTTCAGTTCATTGTATGATTCCTTCTTTTACATTTATGAGACAGCTATTGGTGATTGTAAAATCCCATCAACTTTGCGAAGTAAGCAGCATAAGCCTTCTTTTACAGAGAAATATAAAATAATTGCAACGAGAAACGTGTGTATAGTTCTCTTCAGACAAGTGATTTCCAGATTTTCTCTTCCTTGTATTGAAACACTGACAAAAGAGATACTGCAGAAAGAACCATTGGTATAAACGTGCTTCTTTGCTGGCACTTTCAAGAAAAAGTTCAGCGATCAGCTGTTGTAACGTCTGCTGATGGCTGCGCCTTGTTCCTTTGGTAGGATGGCTTCACCCCGTTGGCTGTGGCTCTCCAGCAGGGTCATGACCAGGTGGTCTCCTTGTTGCTGGAAAATGACACAAAGGGCAAAGTCCGACTCCCAGCGCTCCACATCGCTGCACGCAAGGATGACACCAAAGCGGCTGCTTTGCTACTGCAGAACGACCACAATGCCGATGTGGAGTCCAAGGTTAGTAATGCAACATTTTTTCTTCTTCAAAGGACATTGATTGATGTGAACTCTTCCTCTGCTGCTCCTTGACAGGAGTTTTGATCATGTAAGACATCGGTGTCCTATGCCGTGGCTTAATAAAAACATTTTTTTTTCAAGTTGAATTTAATGTTGAACTTGAGTGCACAAGCCAATTTTAGTCAACCAATTATAGTTTTTACTCTACCAGTTATTGCACATGTAGAAGCAGCAGCACCAGGAAGTCTATGGAGTGTCAGGATTCCGGCAGTTACCCCCATTTAAATCATGAGTCTTGAGCCAAACTTACAAAACTTGAGAAGGATTTATTGGGAGTTAAACTGTCTGGCATTGCCTGGGTGTAGCCAACTCTGAGACACATCATTCACTGTCATCCTTGACCCTGGTTTCCCCACCCCCACCCCCTGGGTGTATCGTATTTCATATTCTCCAATGGGACAAATCCATAGCCAAGAGTCATCAATCATACTCTCCAGTTAGAATTTTGCACGGCAGAAACTTCAGTCAGCTAGTTACTATCTTCTAAAGCATTTATGGAATGCAGTTACTCCCCTCTCCCCTTCTGTTGGCAACTCTAAAAAAAAACCATAGAAATATTTTATGAGTTGATTCTCCGTCATCCAGGTCATGGTTGTCTCAAAGGTGCTTTTCCATGAGAGGCAGAATCTTTTCAAGGAAAGAAAACCAAGGCAGTTCAGTTGCCATTTAGAAAAGCATCTGTGGGACAACAACACCAGGAGGCTCGTTAAATTGGCGGCTGCTCCAAAACTGGTGGACTTTTGATTTATAAGCACACATGCTCTGTATCTGTATCTCAAAACCATTGAAGGAAACATGCAACATGCAACTGGTGGTGAGATGTCCTTCTCTAGTTGAAGCCTTTGAGGTCCACCAAGGGGCTATTGCAGTTTTGAGTTTACTTTACTGAGCCCACTGTCACTCTAATGCAAAAGATTCATCCCAGGGGCTACCTGTGTGACCCCTACTTGTATGAACCAACGACTGGTTAGTCTTGTTTAGTTTTGAAGGGATAAATCAATTGATAGGGCAAAATAGGGGCCTTTAAGATACCTGAGAAACCCTTGAAGTACCTGATGTTCCTTCCCAAAATGGCTCTGGCCTGGCTTACCTTAGATCAGGGGTCTCCAACCTTGGCAACTTTAAGACTTGTGGACTTCCTCAAAGCAAAGCTCGCTGAGGAATTCTCGGAATTGAAATCCACAAGTCTTAAAATTGCCAAGGTTGGAGACCCCTGCCTTAGATGTGGCCCTCGACACACTGAACGAAGCCTGGCACAGCTTCCACCCCACGGAAGTGACTCTCCTTTTCTTGTTGTTGTGTGAGAAATTGGCAGGACTCAAAACCAAGAAGTCTAGAACTAGAAGGCTGTCATGGACCAGACGAGACAGAGAGAGAGAAAAAAAGAGGGGGGTGGGATTTTGATTTCTCCCAAGGGGCATTTACTTACATGTTTAACCATTTGTGTTTCTGCTGGTCAGCCCTGCTTCCCTCCTGTGCTTGTTTGTGGTTTTATTTTAGCCTCATCTGGCCTTCACAAAGCTTTCTGCCCCATTATGGCCGTTGGAGAACTAACCATTCATTTCTCCCCCTTTCCTTTGCTTCCCAATGTGTTAACCTAGATGATGGTGAATAGAACAACTGAGGTATATCTCTATATCTATATAAAGTCTTCTTCTGTGTTTCAACTTTGAGTCTCTCTGTGCATCATCGCTCTTCTTCTTCTACCACTCAGAGCTGCTGCTTCTTTTCTTCTTTCTCTTCTCTGCGCTGCCTTTTAGAGGAGTAGAGAGCGGCTTCCGTCTGAACCGAGGGTGGCATGTGCTGATGGGCTGGGGGCTGGGGGGGTCGTTGGGGTGACGGGGAATGGAGTGGAGGGGCAGGGTTTTCTGCAGCTGAGTCCCGTGCTTTTTTTAAAAAAAAGTGCCCCTCGAGAGCGCTTCGGTGGAAGTCATGGTCTCCCCCACTCCCGTCGCAGAGCCAGAAGCGGTGTCTGGCTGGGTCTCCATTGCTGGGTCGAGACTTTATCCACTCCGTGCAAAGCTGCAGACATCTCTGGCCACCTCTGCACCCAGGGACTGGCTCCTGCATGACACTTGGTTGTCAGCATCCACCAGAAGGGACGGATTCTTCCCAGGGACTCAGAAATGTCTGAGTTGGAGGCAGAGGGAGCATGGCTAAACCAGGCTTGTTGGACCATTTCGGAAGCGGATGGGTTCCCAACGAAATTTTCACTCGTGGTGGGAATGGACGGAATGGCTGCATGTTTTAGCATTTGTCAAAACAGGGGAACTTAAAATGAACAAACAAACACACCCAATCGCTCGAGTATCAGAACGACTCACTGAACATCTTGGTTTGGATGGATATTTTCTAATGAAATTGTAAGGTTGATCCAGCCTGATTGCTCACAATGGGAGACTTCACCTTATATAGAATAAATTTAAAAAAAAAACCACCTCTTATTCATTTATTTTAAAATAGACTCTGATGTTGTTTCAATTAGCACCTGTCTTCAATCTTTGAATAGTTAAAAATAGCCAGCAATTATTTTAGGCAACTTCTTTCTGAACTTTAGCAGGGAACTTTAAAAATATTTAACTGGTGAGGATGCTGAAATATTCATCCCAGATAGATATTTCCAAAAAGACATTGACTGAACAAACTAAATGGCAGGCATCATTTGTCTTGTATTAGTAGCATTTATTATCAATTTATTATTATTATTAATTGTATTAGTAGCATTTGAGGAGCCTGTATGGCGCAGTGGTTAGAGTGCAGTAATGCAAGCTACTTGTGCTGCAGCCAGCTGCCCACAATTTGGCAGTTCAAATCCCACCAAGCTCAAGGTTGACTCAGCCTTCCATCCTTCCGAGGTGGGTAAAATGAGGACTCAAATTGTTGGGGGGCAAGAGGCTGACTCTGTAAACTGCTTAGAGAGGGTTATAAAGCACTATAAAGCGGTATATAAGTCTATTGCTATTACTATTTAGTTTTCTTTTTTGAAATAGCCAAATACTTTTTCCTGCTTTTCCTCTCCCAAAATATGAGTAACATATTTTCTTCTGAGCTCTCCCAGCCTCTCCAGCCTCAGACAGACCGTTAAGCAAAACAGGGGTAAAAATTAGAACACCCTCCCCATTTCGGGAATATGCATTATCGAAGCTCCTGGTCTTCCGTTTGGAAAAAAAAAGAACAATAATTGATCTTTTGCTGTGTATGTTGTGGTTGTTTCTCTTTATCTTTCAGAGTGGCTTCACTCCTTTGCACATAGCTGCTCACTATGGGAACATCAATGTAGCTACGCTTCTGTTAAACCGTGGGGCGGCTGTGGACTTTACTGCCAGGGTATGTCACAATCCCTAGAAAAAAAAGTCTATGTATGTATTCTGTTTGGGGCTGCTCTCTTGACCCAGAACCTTCTAAGCCTTTTGACTACAACCCCCATCATCTCTTTTCAGTAGAAATTGTAAGCAGAGAAGCTTCAGGGCCTTGTTTAGGGGAGAGATCGAAGGCTGATTTGCGAAGACAGTTGGGTGTTTGCCTCCTGTAACACGTAGGAGCATTTCCAAGAAAGGTGAAGAGGGATTTTTCAGATCTGGTGGTTCAGTTTCAAATCTTTGTTCCAGTCCCTCCTTGATTGCTTGTGGAGCTGATTAAGAAAGAAAGAAAAGAAACAGGTTCCCTCTAGTCTGGCTCTTGGGCAGAGGTGGTATTCAGCAGGCTCTGACCAGTTCTGGAGAACCCGTAGCAGAAATTTTGAGTAGTTCGGAGAACTGGCAAATGCTACCTCTGACTGGCCACGCCCCCATCTATTCTCCTGAGTCCTGGCTGATTGGCTGGGTCTTTCCTGTTGTCCTGCACAGGAGAACGGAGCTGAAAAGCAGGTTAGTAGGGTGGGGGAGGGAATGGAGATTTTGTAATAACCTTCCCCTGCCACACCCACCAAACCACGCCCACCAAACCACACCCACAGAACTGGTAGTAAAAAAATTGTTTGAATTCCATCACTGCTCTTGGGGCACAATCATGGGGCTCTGTGACCAACTGTGCAGAAGTCACTCATCCCGCGTGGAGGAAGAAGGGAAGGTTTCTTCTGCAGAATTAATGGTTCTGCTTGGATGGCAGTTGAGCTTTTGGTGTGTTTTTCTTCCCCTTTAGTCATGAGTCTTTTTGGGTTCACATCAAGGACAACTTCACTCTGAAGTGAGTCAGCACAAGAAGAGCAGATAAGACAGTTTATGAAGACTCTCATGCTACAAGCAGAGAGCCAGTTTCATGCCAGGGGAATGGAGAACACCTCCTTGGAAAAAGAGTCTAGTCCTCTCCTATTCTCCCTCTTCTCAGCCAGAATGAGGCTTTGGCTAATGATAGAAGCGCTGAAAGAGGCCCTCCATTGCAGTGGTGGGATTCAATTTTTTTTTTTTTTATAAAAGTTTTATTGATTTTAACAACAAATAAAAACACATAAAACAATTCTATGAAGTTTGGGATCTTTTTTATCAATGGTTAGATAAAACAATATAATAATAGAATATATATATATTTTGGTTTTGATAATATTTTTAGAATATTATATTAAGATAGATTTGGTATGATTTTACGATTTGTTATAAATTAACTAAATTATAGTTATCTCGCTTAAGCATGAATTAGTTAAATTATAGTCAAATGATTGTTTAATAAGGATATTAGGATATATAATTGTTGATTGATAATATGAGTTATTATGTAACATAATTATTATGATGACTATGAAATAGATGCACAAAAAGGAGTGATAAACCAACCGATACACTGTCTGTAAATTTATGAAGAATGATGATGTTCTTATGTTATGTTTTATGTTTTATGGGATTCAATTTTTTTAAACTACCAGTTTCAGTGGGCGTGGCTAGGTGATTGTGTGGGCAGGACCTTTTTTTTTTTTTAAAGCAACACCCTACCCCATTTTTTGGCCTTCCTGGCCTCAGACGAGCCTCGGGGGAGGGGCCTTTTTATTCCCAGAGGCTCCCCTGGGGCTCAGGAAGGAAAAAAAACAGCATAGAAGGGGCATGCAGTACCCCTCCACGCTCTGTTTTGGGGCCTTCCTGGCTTCAGAGGAGTTTCTGGGGAGGCCTTTTTTGCTTCCAGGAAGCTTCCCTGTGGCCCAGAAATGGAGGGGGGCTGTGCTCCCTCCCTTCATTTTTTTGCTTTCCTGGGCCTCAGGGAAGCCTCCTGGGAGAAGCAGTAAGAAGTGAGGGGAATCCCAACACATCTGTTCGTAGGAACAGCAGATTGCCAGGAGGTAAAAAAAAAGAAAAGAAAAGAAATACCTTAAGGAGTGACTGGGTGGGCGAGCATCGGGCGGATGAGGTAAGCAGGCATCGGGCGGGAGGGGCAAGCGAGTGAGCGGCGACTGGGTGACTGGGTTGGGGGCCTGGCCAGCCAGAAGTTACTACTGGTTCAGCGACCCATGTCAAATCCTTGCTACCAGTTCGCCTGAACCGGTGTGAACCGGCTGAATACCACCACTGCTCCATTGGTTTAGGAGGCAGAGATGCCCTCGGGTCCAGCTTAACCTCTGGCAATTGCATCGATTAATGCTTTCTTGGTGGTGTGATAGATGTGCTTCGCTGCTGCTGCCTTCCAGGAAGTATTTTTGCAGCTTCCCAAGATATATTACACACATTAAAAAAAAAAAAAAAAAACCCAGCATGATGCCTTGAATCACCAAGAGAGCTTTCTGGCTGAGCCCCTACCACAATGGTGCCAGCTCAGCACTTGGGGCAATGCCAAGGCCACAGTGAAAATAACCAAGAGCCATCTGGTATTGGGGCCCAGGGGTTTCTCATACCCTGGGAGAACTGCGCCTGAGGGCAGGTGTGCAGGGCACGAGACCCCTTCCTACCAGCTGCGGTTGCTGATGGCTCTGCTGATTAGAAGGGGCAGGAAAGGAGAAGGCAGGAAAACAGAAACTGGCCAGGGACCTCTGCTGCTCATGCTTGAAATCCCTGCAGAAGGGAGATTTTTTTTCCTCCCCCCAGTCTTCCACACAAGTCCTCCAGGAAGGGAGGAGGCAATTCAAAATGGTACAAGAATGAGAACCTTGAGAGTCCCAGCATGGGAAAGAGATTCCATCCAGGTGAAATGCAAAGGCTGTTTCTTTTTTTCCTCTGCAGAATGACATCACTCCCCTCCATGTAGCATCCAAAAGAGGGAACACCAACATGGTAAAGCTGTTACTTGACAGAGGAGCCAAAATTGATGCCAAAACAAGGGTAAGACTTCCACCGTTGTTTTATTACTTTGTATTGCAAAAGAGTCCTGGACAACATGGTCAGTTCTGCCATCTTCCTCTCCAAGCGTCCTCCTTAGTGCAGTGCTTGTACACCATTGACTCCTGCTGGTTTACATATATTGAGGCCGATTATAAAACCATTAAAAAAAACCCACATCAAAGCATTCACCTTCTCACCATTCACCCAGCCATATTGCACACCAAATGAGGGCAAATTCTCTTTCACTGCCTTGGGCAGAGCAAGCTGTAAGAACAGGGGTGGGATTCTACCTGGTCGGACCAGTTCTATAGAACCGGTTGCTATGATTCTGCGCAGTTCGAAGAACTGGCAAATCATGCCACTAGCTGGCCCCACCTTCCCCATCTGCCCACTCACTCCTTACCTGGCATGCATGCCATCCAACTTGCCTGCCTTGTGCCTTCGCCTAATTTTTGGTAAGTTCCTATTTTTCCTTCCCCCCACCCCTGACCACCAGCTGTGGTCCAATTACCAGCTGTGCTGGGAGATTTAGATTACCTAGAAAGCAGGAAATTGTTGGATTTCTTGCTTTCTAACTAATCTAAAAGCAGAGCTGAACCTTCCTTAGGACTGAAGCTTCTATTTTTCAGTGCAAACTCAGGTAGCAGATTGCAGAAAGATAGATCTCTGAGTGAATCTGTGATTCTGTGAGCAACTCAATCTGCCTGCCTGCTTTGCCTGATTTTGGGTAAAAGTTGCTCTTTTTTAAATAAAAAATTAAATATTTACATACATGGTGTGTTGTGAATTATTTTTTTAAGTTTGCTTGCTAGCAAATTTTATGAGTTTGCTGGCAAACAAATTTTATGTGACAGACTCAGGAAGCAGAATGCAGAAAGATAGATCTCTAAGTGAATCTGTGATTTTGTGAGCAACTCAATCTGCCTGATTTTGGTTAAAATTTTCTTTTTTTAATAAAAAAATTCAATATTTACATAAGTATTTACAATATTTACATACAAGCCACACCCACCCAGTCACAGGACCACCAAGCCACACCCACAAATTAGGCCATGCCCACAGAACCAGTTGTTAAGAAATTTGAATCCCACCCCTGTCTAAGAAAGAGAGAGATTTCAGAAAAAAACATAAGAATGAGCTGGTCAGGGAGGAAGTGGCATCCACTCCTAGGGTTGCATACCAGCATGGCCTGCTGTGGAGGATGGGCTTCCTTCCCTTGAAGGAGACATCGAATGTGGTTCTTCCAGCCCTGCCACCACTTTGGGGCATGAGAGTTGCTTCTTTGGAGATGGCCCACTTTTCTGCTCAAACCCAAGATCTCCTTAATCCAGGCTTTCTTCTGAGAGGGACCAGGTAGAGTTCACCTGCAGGACGTAAGCTCCATAGCTCCCTTGCAATTGGCACTGAAAGGGACATGGTATTTAGATGGAGGTCCCACAGATGTTTGGTGGGAGCCTTTGCTATATCTTGTGACAGCAACTTCTACCGGTTGTGCCTTCTCTCAGGACTTCTGGTTCTCTGCTTCCATTATTCATTGCTCTTGTGATTCTGGGGGGTGGTTTCCCTCAATGTGCCCTCTTTTTCTTTGGGAGCAGCTCCCTGATAACCTCACACTTTGGCATTTGAGATACAACGGGATCTTAACAATAAATAAGATTGCCCTCACTAGGTGTGATCTCAATGACTACAGCAATAACGCCACTTTCCCCCCTGTCTAAAAGATACTCCCCAGCACATCAGGTGGTTAATGGAGCACACGGTGCACTCAGAGAATCATCAAAGCTGCTTTGAAAGCACTTCCCAAAAATGCACAGAAAATAAGTGATTGATGCGGCTTAAATAAGCAAAAGAGGTGAAGTGACAGCTAAATAACATGTTCTATAGATCTTGTTTATGGCTCTGAGCTTGCTGGCATTCCGGAATGTCATTTTCTCTTCATTATTGTACTGATGGCTCCTCATATTTTTCTGGTGTTTATTTGGCTGGTTTCTAACTTCTTTGACATGGCATTCAGGTGATCCTATCTAGTCTTAATAAATTGGGTTATGAATAGCTCTTCTGCCCACGCATTTATCCCCATCTCCCCTCCTTTTGTGGGAGGAACAAGCAAAGTACAAAGTCCCAAATTAGCTGGAGTTGCTTTGATTAGTGCAATGTGGCTCTGGAGATTGTTTTTTCCAGGTGGTGCCTGCCCTTTCAGTGAGACCCATATCCTAGGGAATATTGCCATCTGGGGCCACAAATGCAAGCTGTAGTGGCCCATTTTTTTAAGAACAGAGATTAGGTCACCTCCTTCCAGGAAGCACCTATAGGAATGAGTGGCAACGGCATACAAGCAAAACACTGAAATGAAATGAAATGTTTAAGATCTAGTTTTTCTGAAAGGCACTTGGGATGGATGAGTTGCAAGTGCTTTTGGTAGAAGCCATGCTGCTGGTTATATTTTAACCTGATGGCTAAAGCAAAGGTATAAACCACTCATATTCACCGTTACCTGGAGCATGTGAACTCTCAGTAAACAAACACCTGGAAGAACCAAAGAACAAGAAAGTCCTCTAAAAAGCAGGGGTCTCCAACCTTGGCAACTTTAAAACATGTGGACTTCAACTCCCAGAATTCCTCAGCCAGCAAAGCTGGGAGTTGAAGTCCACAAGTCTTACAGTTGCCAAGGTTGGAGACCCCTGCTCTAAAGGCCGATGAAGCTACTGAGTCCTGCTTCCCTTCTTAGGATTTTTGGCTCTGTGGCACTTTCAGGTTTCAACGGAGCTTAGGAGAGTGATGGGCTTGATATGTTGTGCAGCCTTTGAATGACATGATGGGAAATATGAGGGCTCAGTCTCATAGACCAAGGCTACGGGTAAAATATGCCTCAACTGTGAAGTAAAGCGGTGTAAGTGCTTGGCCTGTCACAAATTGCCTCAGCCATCTTAAAGAAAGTGACATTAGCTGACACAATGTTCCTCGAGGAACATTGTGAGAAGTGCCAAGGAGCAAAAAAATCCAAATAAATATCAGTTAAATAGGAAAAAGCAGGACCTTCCTGGAGCTTGAAGATAGCTGCATGAAGCATACTAAGTTGTGGTTTTTTGAATTTGGGAGTTTTTTGAGGTAGTTTTTGAAACAATGACTTCTTCATGAATCCCATGAGTTCCTGAAGCAAAACAATGGGGGAGATGATGTGTTGTCAAACCTCAGAAATTCAGGGATTGGGTTTGAGCAGCTTGGAATGATTTACCTTTCCAAAAACAAAAAACAAAACCAATATTCTTGGTTGTTTCTAATTAACTCATAGGTGAGTTGTATAGAACATACATTATCCTTTCACCATTTGCAATTCCTGAGGATTCTATGACAAGATGCATAGGTTGAATCATCTAAATGAGATACCTGCAGGAACTTTTCCCAGTGTGTAAACACTTGGTTTTCTTGCTCTAAGGATCAGGGCTTGAGGGTAGGACTGTGGTCAGGGAGGAAAGGCATTCATTTTCATTTGGGGGGGATGGAGGAAAAGTCCCTCCTGGTAAGGAGAGCATGTGAAGTTGAGTGAGACCCTCAGATGAAGAACTTTGTGTGGGATCTGTTCTTTGTGTTTCATAAAATTGTTCTCCAAGGCTTTTCCTGGAAATGCCTCATTCAGAAATGTGTTTAAAGAAAGTTGGGGTTTGTTATGGTGGGGTTTCAAGTGGCTACTTTATAAGATTGGACTCGAAATATCAATTCTGAAGTATCATCCAGAATATGTAGGGGGGAAAGACCGAGAAGAACTTCATCCGGGAGAGGAAGCTACATTTTATTTCATGCATAGCAATAGCACTTTACAGCCCCCTCTAAGTGATTTACAGAGTCAGTCTATTGCCCCCAACAATTTGGCTCCTCATTTTATCCATCTCAGAAGGATAAAAGGCTGAACCAACCTTGAGCCTGGTGAGATTTGAACTGCCAAATTTCAGGCAGCCGGCAGTCAGCAGTACTGCACTCTAACCACTACGCCACTGTGGCTCATAAACCAGAATAAATATTTATTGAACCATTATCCTATGATATTGGCAAATGTGACGTCTTGGTTCTGTTTTAATAAGTAAAAAATATAATTAAGATGTAGTTTTCTTCCTGGACACTACTCTTCAGGCATTAAACTCGCCTGTTGTTTTTTTGTTGGCTTCCCCCGCAAAAGAGCTGTAATTTTATTTCCTTCAGGATGGCCTGACGCCTCTGCATTGTGGAGCCCGAAGCGGCCATGAACAAGTGGTGCGGATGCTGCTTGACCGTGGAGCCCCTCTTCTTTCCAAAACGAAGGTAACGTTGTGGAGCTCAGGATTTGAGGGAGTCATAGACTCCAAAGTCTGCCGTTACGTCCGTCTTTTGTTTCGGAGAGGCTTGTAAAGAAAAAGAGTTTGGCTGAATATAACACGATTGGAAATTCACCTCTCAACCCATGGTTTCTGTTGTTTTCCAGCTTAGGAATAGCCTTGCAATTAGGTGAGACAGGTAATGCTTTTTAGAGTTCTCAGGGTGCTTCTTTGTCTACGTTAGTTTGGGTTACTCATAGCAAAAGCTCCGTAGCTCAGGCTAGAACTTCTGCAGCCATTTTTCAGTCGGGAAATGGGGCAATTGTAGAACTCATGGCAGATTCCTTGATTCCTTGGTTCATCGTAAGACTCAGCACGGTGTCTTCGTTTTTTAAACAGAAACATGCTGCTTTCCCTCCTTTCTGCCTATACCTGTGAGCAGGTGAGAATGAAGGGACTTCAAGCATGTAAGACAGATGGATGCCTATTGATATTCAGTGTATTTTTCTTCCTGTCTCAGGTGAAAATTTATTTCAAACAGGATTTTCAGGTTTTGTCAGTGTTTGGCCAGAGATTAATCAAGCAATGAATCAGCGAACAGCTAGAGGCAAACAAAATCATAACCAAAAGCCAACATGGGTTTGTCAAAAACAGATCATGCCAGATAAACTTTATTGCATTATTTGACAAGGTGACAAAATTAGTGGACCAGAGGAATGCTGTGGGTATAATTTACTTGGGCTTCAGTAAGTCTTTTGATAAAGTAGATAACAACCTAGTTACTTGATAAGATAGAAAAATGTGGGTTAGAAAGCATCATCACCAGGTGGATTTGTAACATGGAGGGAAGTATGCAGTAGGATACCCCAAGGCTCTGTTTTAGGCCCAGCACTCTTCAACATCTTCATCAATGATTTGTATGAGGGGATAGATGGGGAACTCATCAAATTTGCAGATGACACCTAGCTGGCAGGAATAGCCAACACACCAGAAGTTAGGCTTAAGATACAGAAGGATCTTGACAGACTTGAACATTGGATGATATCTAACAAAATGAAATTCAGTGCTGAAAAAAGTAAGGTTCTACATTTAGGCAAGAAAAACCAAATGCACAGGTATAACACAGGTGGTACCTTGTTGTAGTAATTGTGAGAAGGATCTTGGAGTACACAATCACTTAAATATGACCCAGCAGTGGGATGCAGCTGTCAAAAAAGCCAACATAGTTCTAGACTGCTTTAACAGAGGAATAGGATGAAGATCATGTGAAATGTTAATACCACTTTATAATACCTTGGTAAGACCACGCTCAGAATACAGCATCCGGTTTGATCACTACGATGTAAAAAAGAAGTTGAGACTCTAGAAAGAGTGCAGAGAAGAGCCAGAAAGTTGATTAAGGGACTGAAGGCTAAAACATATAAAGAATGGTTGCTGGAATTGGGTATGTAGTTTAATGAAGAGTAGGACATGATAGTAGTGTTCCAATATCTCAAGGGTTGCCACAAAAAGAGAATCAAGCTATTCTCCAAAGCAGGGGTCTCCAACCTTGGCAACTTTAAGACTTGTGGATTTCATCTCCCAAAATTCCTCAGCCAACTTTGCTGGCTGAGGAATTCTGGGAGTTGAAGTCCACAAGATTTAAAGTTGCCAAGTTCTGTTCTGTTACAATCCTTCTATCTGTCAACATTTGTTCTGCAATGCCTGTGATTAATTTGACTGTTTTTTTGATAAACATTTCCCTCTATCACGGGCAAACAGTTCGAAAAGCCTAAATTATGTTATTATTTATTAAATTTCTATACTACCTAAATCTCAATACCTTTGAGAGGTTCACTAGTAAAAAGCATTAAAAAATAATTAAACAATAGATGAAAGAACAAGGAAGGGCAAATAGCAAAACCCAGACAGGAGCCAAAAACAGATACAGAATCCTGGGCAAAGAGCCAGGACTTCTAAGCTTTAGCCAGGCCCAAGTACAACTTTTGGGTGGCCAAGCAGCTTGCAGGTAATTCATCCACCCGGTTTGGGTTTGATTTCCCATGACAATCTGTCTTTCAAGCCAGAAGGGATTCAAAGCAGATTGTGGTACAAAATTGGGCATCAATTGTACAAAGAAGAAAGGGAGGTTTGAGTTGAGTTTTTGTCAAGTCCTCCTATAGGTTGGAAGTCATGTTTGCACCTCATTCTTATGTGTTTGGCCTTCGGTCTTCTTCGTCCAATGGAGAATCCTAAAGCTGTATTTTCTGCTTGCTTCAGCTGAGGTGTCAAGAAAAGTAAACCGTAAGCTTGTTTTCTCAAGGAATTCCTAAAATGGCATTTTCTTTGTTTTTCAAAACAATACATTTAATCTGTGTTGTCTAGTGTGTGGATTTGATTCCAAAATGGTCTTTTTTTTAATTTCTCACATTGCCTGAAGGTGCTGTAGCAGCAGAATTCAGCCTAGTGTGGATTTGGCCGTGACTCACTTTAAGTTATCATGGCCCTTGTTTTTACTCTTCTCCAGTCATTACTTTTGGCACAAGCAAATGGCTGCTAACAAGAAAAAGGAGGTGCTAGTCAATTTTGAAGGAAAAGGTCATGGAGAACATCTTGCATCCTTCACCTTTTCTGGTACTTTCAGTTGTGCTTCCTTGGAACCAGGCTTTCTACAGTTTGTCTGGTCACCCAAGCCAAGGGTCCTTAAGCTTGGCAACTTTAAGACTTGTGGACTTCAACTCCCAGCTATGCTGGCTGAGGAATTCTGGGAGTTGAAGTCCACAACTCTTAAAGTTGCCAAGTTTGGAGACCTCTCCCCAAGTGATGGTAGTCTCAGGAAGTCTTCTGAAGCTCCTCTCTTGTCTCAGTAGATGGCACCCTTGGCCTAATTTGAGATTAGGCTTGGAAACTAAACAGGGTTAGTCCTCTTCGGCTCTTGCAGGAAGCTCAAACCAAAATCACAGGAAGGAGAAGCTGTTTTGAAACCCTTCAGATTATAATGCTTTTCTTATGTAAACAAGTTTTTACAGTAATCTTGTTTGGACAAAAGTGGATATGAGGGGTGCAGGATACCTCTTTTTCTGGTAAGTCAGAATACCAAGCATGGGAATGTGTATGAACTTGGCCATTTCCCCTCTTATCAAACCGTTAACTCACAATCGCTCTAAATTGTGGCTCTCTTACCAGGATTTCTTAAAATGGTGCTTGGTATCAAAGAGAAATTTTAAGCATCTCTCATATGGAAACCTCTGTTGGCTATCTAATCTGCAGTTGTGGGCTTCATACATCATTCAAGGAAATGCTGCTCCATTTAGTCTTCAAGAGATGCATCCAGAAGGCCTTCTCTGCAACCATTGGCTTTTTAAAAGATCCATATCTAGAGATCTGTGCAATGTAACCTTAGATTATTTGCATTCCATTGCTGGGGATATTTTGGACGCAGGTCTTTCTGGGTGTATGGGGGTAAAGGTTTTTATTTAAATACAGGGTTCTTACTTGGTGAAAAACAACCCTGTGGTTTAAAACAGGGGTCGCCAACCTTGGCCACTTTAAGACTGGTGGACATCAACTCCCAGAATTCAGCAAAGCTGGCTGCGAAATTCTGGGAGTTGAAGTCCACCAGTCTTAAAGTGACCAAGGTTGGAGATCCCTGACTTAAAAGATTAGATATCTATTCCTGCCTTGGCCTTATTTAGTGAAAAGGTCTCTAGCTTCCAGGTTAAGCACTTCTTCTACCAGTGTAAACATTTCTTTCTTTTTCCTTTTCCTGAGATTACTTTGAAGTTCCCATAGATAGGTTGCTTTCGTAAGATAAGAATCACAGCCTGTTGAAAGGGTTTGCTTGAGCCTCTCCCTATAAACACCCATCCCAGCTGAGCAGCTAGACAAGAACCAGATGTTAGTCTTGCCTTCCTTTTCCAGAGGTGGCTTTCTTACTCTGCTCTCCCCTCCCACCCCCTTTCTACTTCTAGAATGGCTTGTCTCCATTGCATATGGCGACCCAAGGAGACCATCTCAACTGCGTTCAGCTCCTGATTGAGCACCACGTACCGGTGGATGATGTCACCAACGACTACCTGACAGCGCTTCATGTAGCCGCTCATTGTGGCCATTACAAGGTTGCCAAGGTTTTGTTGGACAAGAAGGCAAATCCTAATGCCAAAGCACTGGTGAGCATACAGGGGGTCCCTCTCGTCTCCCCCCTCCCACACACACATTTACCAGCTAAGTTGGGTCTGAGTTGGGAGGGCAGAAAACATTGCAATAGCGGTACGGTTCAACCGAAGAGGCTGTGGACTTCCTTAGAAGAGTTATTTATTAATTAATAATGTATTATAAGGGGAGGAAGGAAGGAAGGAATTGGTTTCATTTTGTTGCTGATGTTGTGGTTGTGTTAAAAATTCTTCATACAAAAAGATTATCATAGTCATTCTTTTATCATTCTGAGAAATCTCTCTAGCTGAAGAAAGAAATCTATGAATAACCTGACTGGTGTTTTTTTTTAAATAAAAGCCTTTTTTTAACAGTTCTGGTTTTTTTCATTATTATTTTTTTACTCTAAGTCAGGGGTCTTCAAACTTGGCAACTTTAAGACTTGTGGACTTCAACTCCCAGAATTCCTCCTCCAGTCATGTTAGCTCAGGAATTCTGGCAGTTGAAGTCCACAAGTCTTAAACTTGCCAAGTTTGAAGAGCCTTGCTCTAAGCATCCTCAGCCTTCTGTAACTAAGAGGAGATCCCTCGAACCTTATTCCCTGGGGGTGGATTGTGACCTTGCAGTTGGCCACGATCCCATGCTCAGTCACGCTTCAGGTGAGCTGCAGAAGGCGTACCTTTTTGAGCAGGCAGAGCGGGGGACAAAGCCTCCAGAAATGGCCTGCTGAGCAGAGAGCACAAATGCTTCTGCAGCTGTCTTACCTTTGATCCTCCTGGTCCAGCCTGCACCAATCTTCAATGTGACATTAAATCCTAATTAAAAGTGTCTCATCTCCTCAGGGCCAGGTAGAAGAAAAGGTGGCCAGGACTGGAACAGGCTGATTTACAGAATCAAAAAAAAAATACATAGTTTATGGCTGCAAGAAATCTATTGTGACCCCAGGGACTCTAGAGCAGGGCTCTCCAACCTTGGCCACTTTAAGACTTGTGGACTTCAACTCCCAGAATTCCTCGGCAAGCTGGCTGAGAAATTCTGGGAGTTGAAGTCCACCGAAAGTCTTAAACTTGGCCAAGGTTGGAGACCCCTGCTCTAGATGATCAGGAGGTGCCCTAAAATAACAACAACAAAAGTATACATTCATATCAATTTACTTTATTAAACAATATTATCCAGTTTCCTTCAATCAAGTTCTTAGTAACAATTGATAATAAAATGCTTATTATACAAGAGGAATAAAATATTAAAACTAAGCCACTAAGCAAACTTAATCCTAAATGATCTCAAGATCTAAATTAGCTAGGCACTTTTTCAAGGAAGACAAGCCTTTATAGTTCATAAATTGATAAATCTTGAACTGGAAGGTTTTAACTTCCTGCCTGAAGGCAGTGGAAGAGAGAGGTCAGTCACCAAGATCACCTCTCTCGTGGACCAGTTTGTTCTGACCAAGGCTTCCTGAGACAGTAACAACCACACACTGTTCCCCAAAAACTTGTTTTCATTTCAATGGCTGTGAATTATATGCATTCACAGCTCGTAATGAGTCCCAAACAGTTTGTGAATAGTCCCAACAGAAGTCTGCTATAGTCGTTTGGGATAAGGCTGATGAGCACCCACCTTTATCTCCCTTGAAATGCTGCTGACAACTAAATTGCCAATTAGCTGTACAAGGCCAAATGGAGCACAAAGTCAACATGAGCTTCAGAGATTAAACAGACCAGAATGAACTAAGTTGCTTCCTGCAAAGGCTCATGTCCCTTTGCTCCTCCTTTATGTCTTATGGGAGGAGCCAATCATCTCCAAGCCTTACTCCCAAGTCTTAACTGTTCTTCCCTTCTGGCAGCTCTGAGCAGTGCGCACTGGTGATGTCACTGATGTCAGATCCTCGAAGCTCCAGAGTCAGCACATAACTCTCAGATGGCCCTGGCCCCATCTCTATGTCAGACTCAGATCCCTCATCCGAGTCCTGCCCAGGCTCCAGGACTGGCCCATGTTCCTCTCCACTGTCCAACTCTGTGCCAGCTCTACAGGCCGCCAGTGGACCACAACACAGCTAGCCCCAAATGGGATGTAAAAAAATAGCCCTTGGCAAGAAGAGAGCCCTTTGACACGTGCAGTCAGAAGATTTCATGATGATGTTGTGGATGATGGTACTGGTGGTGATGGGGACAACAAAAGGGATTTTCCATTCAGCTAGACCAGGCAACGACTCTGAAAGTATCTGATTTTTCCCCCCTCCAGTTGAGAAGGTAGCTGAAGTATTTTTCTTCCAAGGTGAGACCTAGTTCTGTCGGTTGCTTTTAAAATAAGCGGCTGAAGCTACTTTGACTAGTTTAAAAATTTATCGTCAACATCTAAGCAAATGCTGTGAGCAGCAATGCATGGATTTTTTGGTTGTCAGGAAATTCTTTTTTAAAATCATGTTGCAGTTGCACTAATGCAATTGTGTGCTAAACTATACATCCCTTTCTTTTCTTTGGGCCACGTTTATCATTAGCATTTTGGCAAGGATAATGAACTATTTTTACTAGCTTATATGACACTGTCATGGTGTTTACTGAAGGGGTTGGACTAGGACTGTTTCAACTCCTACCCTCAAAACGACGCTATAGAACACTGCACACCCGAACAACTAGACACAAGAAAAGTTTTTCCCCTGAAAGCCATCACTGCTAAACAAATAATTCCCTCAACACTGTCCAACTATTTACTAAGTCTGCACTACTATTACTGTTAATCTTCTCATCACTCCTTATTGCCCATCCCCTCCCACTTGTGACTGTAGGACTGTAACTTTGTCGCTTGTATCCTTACGATTTATATTGACTGTTTCCTGGTATGATTTGATTGCTTATTGTACCCTGTGACTATTATTAAGTGTTGTACCTGATGATTCTTGACGAATGTATCTTTTCTTTTATGTATACTGAGAGCATTTGCACCAAGACAACTTCCTTGTGTGTCCAATCACACTTGGCCAATAAAGAATTATATAAAATGATGATAAATAATGAAGGAGTGAGAGACCCCATTTCAAACTCACCTTCTATTATGGGGGCTTCTGGGGAGGAGGATTTTTCAGGGGCCCCTCCCTCTCTCCCAGCCCAACCTACTTCATCTTTGTGTGGGGATAAAATTGTCATCCTGACGTCAACTGCCTTGAACTCCTGGAGAAATAGAAACAAACAGATCATCATAAGCAAGGCTTAGATCTCGTACGATATCAAAAGGGATAGATAGATTTTGCAAACAATACTTTAGGGCAGCTTTGCTGGCTGAGGAATTCTGGGGGTTGAAGTCCACAATTCGTAAGGTGGCTAAGGTTGGAAACCACTGCTTTAGGGGATTTTTTATAATGCTTTCCAAAATTTTCAGAACGGTTTCACGCCTCTTCACATTGCCTGCAAAAAGAACCGAATTAAAGTGATGGAACTTCTGCTGAAACATGGAGCCTCCATCCAAGCTGTCACAGAGGTAAGGCATCTTTGAAGTTACGCCCAGGTTAAGTTGAATAAGCCACACTTCAGCCTTGGAGCACAAGAGCTCAGAATGCCAAAAGGGATTTTCAGTAAACATGATCACCATCTTCTATTGCCTTGGTTAATATTTCTGCCTGCTAATTTTAAGAAAACAAAGTCCTTTGCCAAAATCTTTGCATTCACCAATTACTGAGAAGAGCTATATCCAAAGTTGACCCAGAAAAGGCCATGTTCTCCTTGGCCTTATGTAATGGAGACACAACATTTTGAGCTGGAGTAAAAGAATTTAGCTCAATCTTCACCATGAATTTTTAAGATAGCTTTTACTGCCATCAAACCAAAATAGAAAAGCAAACTCTCATTCCCACCTAGGAGAAGTGGAATATTGCATGCTCTGTGATGCACATGAACATACGAGTGTGCTCTGGCCTAAAATGCTTGACTTTGATCTGCTTACGTGGCCCTTTTCAACGTCTGGTTTCTGCCTTTCTGCACTCAACTTGTTCTGAACTATAGAAAGTACACCTTCTGGGGTGCTGGGCAGAGGTGGTATTCAGCCGGTTCTGACCAGTTCTGGAGAACTGGTAGCGGAAATTTTGAGTAGTTCTGGAGAACCAGCAAATCCCACCTCTGACTGGCCCCACCCCCATCTATTCTCTGCCTCCCAAGTCCCAGCTGATTGGCTGGTTCTTCTTTGGTTGCTCTGCACAGGAGAACAGAGCTGGAAAGCAGGTTAGTGGAGTGGGGAGGGAAGGGGAATTTTGCAGTATATTCTTCCCCTGCTACGCCCACCAAGCCACACCATGCCCACCAAGCCACACCAACAGAACCGGTAGTAAAAAAATTTGAATCCCACCACTGGTGCTGGGGTTTTGCAATCTATGCATGCAGAGTGCAACGGAAGATTTCTTCCAAACCTAAGTAGAGGCACAGAATCTTGCATGCTTTGTGTCAAACTAATATGTTTTGAACTTGCCACAAGGTGGTCTTGTAATATTGGCAACAGCTCTCCTTGTATATTTTGGAGCCATCCACCATCAGGTGTCCCCAACAACTCAACAGGCTGGGCCCTTTTAAGCATTCACTCCTCGGTGTGCTGTGCTAAGTCTTTGCTCATATTATGCCAACCCAGGAATGGTTCTTTTCTTCTCTTCCTGCTCATTTTCTAGTCGGGTTTGACTCCGATCCATGTTGCTGCCTTCATGGGACACGTCAATATTGTTTCACAGCTGATGCACCACGGAGCTTCTCCCAACACAACCAATGTGGTAAGTAGCAAGGTGGACTTTTCATTACTGGGCAGCCCGGTGGCCACGGCCTCCTCCTCCTCCTCTTGGCTGGGCTCCCCTGGCTGGGCTGTTTTTCTAGGCTGAGATAATGACCTTGTCTGGAACCACAGTTTTGAACCTCCAATTGCTGGTTTTTCTGCCAACTGGCACAACTGGCAGGCCCTCACACACTATCGTTGGCGTTCTCCTAGCTGGATTTCAGAAGAGAGAAGACCTTTCCTTGAGACCTTTCTTGTCCTCCTTGTTCTACCTGCAGCTCCCCTGTTGAGATGGTCTATCCCTGATCTTCACAGATGCCCCCCCACTCTCAAGGGAGAGATCCCCTGTACCTTTTGACCAGGCTCCAAGCTTTCAGGGGTGCTGAAAAAGACAGAAAGGGGGCAGCACATGCCAGTCAGTTCTCTGTAAAGTTTCCAAACTGTGGCATTTTGCATAGGCAGCCGTCACCAAGAAGTGACATTGTTGACCAGAATTAATCACTCTCTGATATATCCAGGCAACTATGAAGTGAAAGTAAAGGCTTTATTTTTCCCTCTCCTCTCCTGGGCTACGAAGGGATGGATCCTGCAGCGTTTCTCTGGCTAAGTTTTAGCCAACTTTCTTTTTTATCCTGATTTGTGCCACAGGAAGACGGTGTGTGCATGATCACCTCTAGTCTGTGGGAAAGTCTCTCTTTCTTGAATGTCATTTTGAGCAAACCCCGTCCACGGAGCTGATCCCAATCAAACTAGAGTGCCTTTCAATCCCCAAAGGAGGAGGAGAAGCTTTAAAAGGCAGAGTGGTTTGGAGTGGATCTGTTCTTCCAAGGCTGCCCAGAGAAGTCCCGTTTCTGTTTTTGTTTTCCTATGGTCTGCCACAGGCCATTCTTCGCTAGGCTCAGTGCCACGAGGAGGGAGCCACAGCCACAGAAAAACAAGCAAACTCAGCACAAACTGTGCTATGGGCAGGATTTGCTTTTAACTGTGGCAAACTATGGCCAATTCACCAAACACGACACTTCCCTTTTCAGTTTCTTGCTGTCCTTGTGTTCTGACCCAAGCCTTGTTCAAATTAAACAAACACAAATTGTGTATAAAAGCAAACCTTTTTTAATGTGGCACTGGGAATTCAGTGCATTCCCAGCCAAGAAACATTTAAACCTATTTGTCCACTATCAAAAGCAAACCAAAGGTTGCAAAAGGCTGCCAAGAACAGAAGACTAATTACATTGAATATCCACCGACAAAAGTTTCAAAAACAAACCAGAGTAAGCAGGGCTTCTACGAGGACTCTGAGTCTAAAGAACTTCTTTGCTTCCTGCAAAGAACACATCCCCAAAGGCTGGTTTTTATCCTTTAAGGGAGGGCCATCACTTTCCAGCCTTACTCCCGAGTTACCCTTGCTGCTTCAGCTGCTATTTCCTTTGAGCAGCCCCGCGCATACACGCACTGGGCACAGGCTCCCTGGGGTCCTCTGCATCACTGCTGCCAGACTCCACAATCTCCGAAGGCAGCTCCCTACTCTCCGATAGTCCTGGCCCCATCCCTGCATCACACGCAGGCCCCTCGTCTGAGTACTCGCTATCCGAGACCTCTGCTGTCCACACCTGCTGCCGGCAAACCACAACACCTTGCCATTTCCCTGATAACCCATCCTTTGGCTGAAGTGCATGAAGTGCCGCAGATTGTTAATAGCCTTTTTATTATTACTATTGATTTGTTTCGATTGGCCCAGCTGTGAGTTTGCCTGCTGACAAACAGGCATGCGGAGCCCTCAAGCCCAAGAGCAGAGAATCAAATGGGGGTGGGGGACATTCAGAACTGAAGGTCCAAAGCTTGGCACAATCCCATGGGCTCTTCCTGTGGAAAATGTCATTTAAGCACAAGGGTGCCTTAATTCCTCAAATAACATCTCTCCTTTTGAAAACAGCAATGTTTTCATTTGGCAAAGAACAAATGTGTTCAGGGCTAAAAAAAAAAAAATCAATTCTGGAACAAATTACTTTGTGAGGCCTAGACAGTCTCGAGGGGTCAAAGATGACCTGCTTTCACATCCTGATCCCAAATATCTCTGTTGTTGCTAGTAGTATATTTTCTCCCTTTTCTCTGTCTTCCTAACCTCTGCCATCCTAATCTCTTTCCATTGATAGAGGGGTGAGACAGCCCTGCATATGGCTGCCAGAGCTGGCCAGTCAGAAGTGGTTCGGTCCTTAGTTCAAAATGGCGCCCAGGTGGAAGCTAAGGCCAAGGTAAGCAGCTTCTCTGCATCTTCTATGCTGCAGGCGGCCTTCAGCTGCTGTGCATTAAGGGGCGAGATATCCCTTCAAGGGCTGGTTAGCATCCTTTACTGTCCCTTGACAAGGAGATAGTCCTGGGATTCTCTCCAAGAGACTGTAAAACATTTTGGTTGAACCGTTTGAAGTATGACATTTCATGGGATGCCCCCTTTTCAGTGCAAAGGTTCTTTCCAGTGTAGAACATTTTCTGTGGAGCTCAGAGTGCTAAAAAAACCCTCCTATTTGTGTTCAGAACTCTTGGGAAAGGACATTTGGCCCAGTGTCACACTCAAAATAGTTTGGAACAAAACAGGTGGTGCGTTGCTAATCTGTCCCAGTTAGATGGCGAGGGATCGTCTTGTTCTGACCAAGGCTGCCTGAGACCGTAATTAATCACACGCTTAGTCCTAACAACTCTCTTTTTATTTCTATGGCCGGGAATTATGTGCATTCCCAGCCTGTAATGAGTCCCAGACAGCCTCTCGAGATAAGCACCCACCTTTCTCTCCTTTGCATTGCCAATTTAACTGTAAAAAGACAAACGAGTACAAAGTCCACACAGAGCTTCAAGGTTTAATCTGAACAGAGCGAACAAAGTTGCTTCCTGCAAAGGTTCCTATCCCTTTGCTCCCCTTGTTTCTCTGCCTTGCTGTTGTCAGATTCTTGAGGCTCCGGAGTCAGCACATAAGTCCCAGATGGCCCTGGCCCCATCTCTGTATTGGACGCAGGACCCTCGTTTGAGTCCTCCCCAGACTTCTGGACTGGCCCATGTTCCTCCCCACTGTCTGCCTCTGCTGCCAGCTCCATGGGTCTCTGGTGGACCACAACACCTCCAGTCAGAACTGAGGGTTTCAGAGTCTCCATTTTAATTTATCCAGTCCTATATTGAGGGTTTCCTGCTTTCTCCATGGGCCCTAAGGACAACCCTTGGCTGCCCATTTGAATCTCAGTGTGGAAATTGCTGTATTTTACTCTTTCCTTGCCATTTCTAGGATGACCAAACGCCACTGCACATTTCTGCGCGTCTGGGCAAAGCCGATATAGTCCAGCAGCTGTTACAGCAAGGAGCCTCTGCAAATGCTGCCACAACATCTGGGTATACCCCACTGCACCTTTCAGCACGAGAAGGACATGAAGATGTGGCGTCCGTCCTTTTGGACCACGGGGCATCCTTGAGTATCATTACCAAGGTAAGAACGTTTAAGGAATAGAAAGCAGGCCTTGGATCGGTGTTTCAAAAGTATTGTGGCTTCTCTTTATCCAGGGAGGCAACATTATGTTAGAAATTGTTGAGAACATTCATAGCTTAGGTTGTAGGTTTGGGCAGGGGTCTGTTCTCCAAGCTTGCTGTTTAGCTCCCAGACGTTTCATTACCAAACTAGGTAACATCTTCAGTGAAGGTTTTGGGCGAAGTATCTTTTTTGTTTGTATAGGTCCTGGGTGGTCAGTTGGTCTTGGTTCACTGGTTGACTCACAAGACCGAATGAGTCATAAGGTTGATTGTCTCAAGACCAGTCTCAAGACTAACTGACCACCCAGGGCCTATATAAACAAACAAGAGATTTCACCTCCAACTGAAGACGTTACCTAGCTTGGTAATGAAATGTTCGGGAGCTAAGCAGCAAGCTTGGAGAACAGACCCCTGCCAGAACACCATTATGTCTCTGGGAATGGCATTGATTCCAATAGAATGATTGCTCTGCACCAACAACATACTAAACAAGGTCAAGTTGACTGTTTCCATAGGATGCTGAACGAGAAAGATGTAATTTTGGCAAGTAAGGGGTATATTGTTTTTCCCATGGAAAACCCCACAGATTGAGTGAGTGAGTGAGCGCTATTAAGTCACAGTTAACTCCTAGCAACCACAGAGATAGCTTGTTCTGCCCAGCCTGGTCTTCAGGTTTTCCAACAGAGCCCTCTTTCCTGTCATATTGGAGTCCCTCCACCTTGCAGCTGGTGGTTTTTCTTTCTTTCTACCATTCTCGGAATTTAAAAGCTTCTCCAGAGCTGGTTCTTCACATAATTATCTAGAATATAATAACTTCAGAAGCCTGATCTTTTGTGCCTTGAGTGAGTATTCTGGATTAATTTGTCCAACGATCCTCTGGTTTGATTTCTTGGCCATCCATGGTATTCTCAGGAGTTTTCTGTACATCAGAGTTCAAAGGCATGAATACTCTTTTTAACCCTCTTCACAGTCCAATTTCTGTTTACATAGAGTGTCACAAGGAAACCATTGTCTGCACGATTTTGGTATTTTCCCCTTGCATATATTAACATAGCATATTAGAGAGAGAGAGTTAGCCTCCTTTTCTACTTTCAGAAAATGTTTACCTGGGAATAAACTTGCTTGGCATTCAGGAAGAGAGCAGCCGGCAGAGTTCAACTTGCTCATTCTGAAACTTCTCCAGAGTTTGTCTTGTGAATCATCCCTTTAATTCGGAGCCAGTCCAACCTTGGCTCAGAATCAGAGCCGACCCTTTTGTAATGCAGAAGGTCTTGAGGGTGGTTAGGAGGGGGCAGCAGGGGGCAGCTTTTGAGCCGTTCTGAACAACCTTCCTTCTTTAAAGGCAGTGGAGGACCCCACACCCAAATTCTCTGTTCTGCTCCAGTTGGCTTCTGTGCTTGGAATGGGGGCCTGGAGGCATCAACTTCAAGTGGCAAAGTAACTTGGGCCAACTCTGTACACAGTTGAGAAAATAAAAGAGGGAAAGTGGGGGGGAATCAACCAATGATTATTTAAGAAGACAATTTGTGCATGTGAAGTTCATCTGTATGCATTCAGGTCCTTAAAAGATGGTGGTGATCTCTAAGTTGGAAGTGTCCCACCATTATCCAAGGAGTAGTTCAGACTGTTTCTGCAGACCAGATGTCATCCTAGTGGCCTTTGATTATTTTTGTTTTCCAGAGAAACTGATATAAACTGATTAGTTTATATCAAAATGGTGCCTTTTTACACAGGCTGTGTTATTTCGCTTCTTCAAGAGGAATGTTTCAAGTATTGAATTACTGTTGCTGATTTTGAATTGGATGGGAATTAAAGTGATTTCCATTTTGCCTTTTTGCCATCCTGCCTAAGTTATATTTCTTTTGCTAATAATGGGAAGGTTCCACTCATAAGATTTGACATTACAAATTTCATTGTCATATCCCTGTAGACATGATCCTTATGCTTTCAAAATTTCTTTGTAACCCAAAGGATTTGAAAGTCATTTCAAAATAAAATACAGTCCTTTAATTGGCTTCCTTGTGCATTGTAGAAAGGTAGATCCTTGTGTCTCTTGCAAGTCCACATTTGGTTGGGGATGGCACTTTCCATTCTGCTGTTAACATGGAAATACAACCTCTCCAGTTGTGCCTGGGTTCTGCAAAAATGTTTTTTTTCCTCAAATAAAACTGTTAATACAAATGTTTATCTTACAGAAAGGATTTACCCCTCTACACGTGGCAGCAAAATATGGCAAAATAGAAGTTGCCAACCTCCTACTTCAGAAAAACGCTTCTCCAGATGCAGCTGGAAAGGTAGGGCAGATGTTGCTGCAACATGGCCTATCAAATGCATCAGGATCCCCCAGGAATAGTTCTCCTTTTCCATCACTTCTGTGTGGTATTGCAAAAGTTCTTGGTTTCTCCTGAAAAAGAAGTATTGATTTCTTGAGGATATTGTTCTATTTCACAATACCTTTATGATTGATTGATTACATGCCATCAAGTTGTTTTATTGTTACATATTATTGTATGTAGTGACCACAGAGATGGATTTTCCCCCCCAGGACAATCTATCCCTAACTTGTCCTTTCAAGTCTACCAATGGTGGGCTCATGGCCACTCTAAATGAGTACATCTTGTTCTGTCTCACCTTTCTTCTTTCTCAAAAGATGAGAGTACAAACTCACACAAACACAGGCAGGCAAGCTGGCTCAGACTTCACAGAGTTAATTCTTTGGAACTGATAATGTCCTTGGCATTCCAACACGCTCTGCCTGCCAAGTCCAAACTGATAACAAGTAAAAAGCTACTTACAGAAAATTACAAGGCAGATCCCAAAGAAAAACCTGAAGTAAGATCAAACTTTGTCCCGTACAAAGTTCCAGCTGACAACACACCCACTTTTATCCCCTGTGGGGCGTGGCTCAATGATTCAGCTCACTCTTTGACCCTCCCACGCCTCCTATGTTGCTGCTCACGTTTCTCCCTACGACGCTGCTTAGGATCAAGCCAACACTCTTCCTCTTGACTCCCTGTCAGGGGCTGCTCCGATATGCCCTCCTCCTTATTAATCCCAGGCTGTTCCTCTCGGTTGTCTGATGAAACCTGAGGCATTATCAGGGAGGAAGGCATTGCCAGAGAGGAAGGTCCTGGGGAGGAAGGCATTCCCAGTTCCTCCTCCTCATCTTCTGAGTCCTCTTCCTCTAACAGCACAGGCTCGGGAATCAGAGCGACAACACATCTTCAACCACAACTTGTGGTTGTCCACTTTCTTCTAAGATCTTTGATGACATTATTCTGCATAGAAAATGTGGACCACCCATAATATTCACATGAAAAAAGAATGATCTCTATTGGGCAAAATTTACCAATTTTAGTTTTCATGGCTGCATATGCACATGGGAGTCATTTTAATTAGATGATGGAAGTCTTGTTTGAAATCGGACTAGACTTTTCTCTTGATAGGCTTGAATGGGCTTGAAGGTTTGAATGTGTCTATCAAGAGATTTTGGTAAAGAGACATTCCCTGTTAAAGGCTGAAAGTCCAGAGCGGGCTATAACATTAAACTTGAACGCCCGCACAAAAATATCTTAACTTAAGAAGCATGTCAATAAAGTATGAATCAACATTTCTTATCCATAGTCTGTAAGAGATCAGGGATGATAGTTATTCAGGTAGGCAAAGCTGATGTCTTAAAAAGTGTGAAGAACATTCCCATACAAGTCAGTGTTTTGTGTTGTATCTTGTGTTGTAGTTGATCATTTCAAAATCACGGTTAATACCACCATAAACTTCATTAAACCTAATTCAACATAATTCTTCAAGTGTTTCTGTAAAGTGGGTTTCTAACCATGCCTGTTTGTTCTGCATGTGTTTTTAGAGTGGTTTAACTCCACTGCATGTTGCGGCACATTACGATAATCAGAAAGTGGCACTTCTCCTTTTGGACCAAGGAGCCTCTCCTCACGCTTCTGCAAAGGTACCAATGCTACCGAGTGGGGTGAAGATCCAGCCACCTGTTCCATCTTTCCCCTCCTTTGCAAGCCCTGTTGGACCTCCTTTAGTGACATTATAGGATGATCCAAAGCAGGAGATGAATGAGATTAGGGATGTCCAACCTTGGCAACTTTAAGACTTGTGGGCCTCAACTCATAGAATTCAAAATGACTGGCTGGGGCAAGTCCATAGGTCTTAAAGTTTCCAAGGTTGGGCACCCTCTAGGTTAGATGGTAGGTGACCTTTATCTTGATCATCCACACTAAGGAAGACATGGAGTTGGTAGAGGAGGATTTGACAAAAGGTTGATGCTTTGGGAAGTTCATTCTTCTCCCCTGGATTGCGAACCACAAGGTTAACACTAAGGGCCACCTAAAACTTTCTGATCCAGATGAGATGGGCTTCCCCACTGTGTCTCTTCTGGACCTGTATTGGAGACTTGCAATGTTCTCTTCTGCCCAGAAACTCCTATGGAGCCTCTAAGCTGTGTTTGCACTGTCCTTATAGAACGTAATTATGAAAACGTAAATTAAATCGGTAGTGTTGTAGTTAACCTATGGCAGCAGTACACGATCCAAATGAGCCTCCCAATTTAGCAAAACGTCCCCATTTTGGTGCTCTGAGGGGACATCTGGAAAGCTTTGGAGTGTTTAAGCATTACACAGATTAAGATAGTTGGTGGTCTCAGGAATCGATGGATTGGATGGAGGTGATTACCCTGGCATTGCTATTTGCAGAGCATACAAGGTGAAGTCTTTGTGGTTTACAGGAATGGCAGAAGGAGAGAGGGAGTGGGAGTGAGAGAGAGAGAGAGAGAGTGAGAGAGAGAGAGAGAGAGAGAGAGAGAGAGAATTAGAGTGAGAATTAGTGTCAGTATTAGAGACAATCTCCATGAAGGGGAGGAATAGGAAGTGCATAGATCCTTCAGGGTTTTTCACACAGCATCAGGGAGATACATGTTTCTAAAAGACTTTGGCTGCGTTCACACAACATGCTTAATGTGCTATTTATTGATTTTTTTTTTTTGGGTTCTCATAATGCATAGAACCACTGGCAAACTGGATTTCTATAATGCACTAAGCCAGAAAAGTTGAAACCAGACCAAGTTAAGATACGGGTAGGAGCCATCTCTCCTGGTTAAAGGTGTTGTATGAATAGTAGCATTGACTCTTCCTTTGCGAAGAAGCAGCAATGACGGATATTGTACAGGCAACGTGGAGTCCCATAGCTTCGGGGCTCCCCTGCTTTTCTTTCTTCCTGCATGGGGGCAAATGTGTCACTTGAATGGGCTACTTTTTTCCTATTGTTTCTTGAGGTCAAAGGGAAGGAGAGAGTTAAGCAGAAAAAGTCAGGTAAGGCCCTTGCATGGTTGTTTATCACTTTCATCAGTCTCTGTGTGGCAACCTGACTGTGTGTAGATTGATTAGAGATTGGAAAGGTCGAAGTGGAAAATGCCAACAACATGTTTGCATTCAGTGGAAACTTGGCAAACGCAGAAATGGATTTCTGCACATGAGGTAACAATCAGAATTCCAGAACATGGCCGTTAGATTCAAACCCAACCTCTGATGCCCTGTTTTTCAATGCAATCCTGTATGTGCTTCCTCAGAGAGGATCACTAATATCCACGCCTAGAGAAGCAAATGTAGAATTTTGATCTTAATCTGATCCATCAAACCTCTTGGAATAAACAACAAAACCATTAATACAAAGTGTTGTATTCTTTGAATCCCTGCTAAAATTCCTGTGGTAGATTCACTTAGACTGTTCAGACAGAAGAAACACTTCAGAAAGACTTCTCTGTCTTAATGGAACTGAATTGATGGCGAGAATTTGCGAGGTGATGGATGAATTTATTTATTTATTGAATTTATATTGCCGCCTATTCGCCCATTGTTCTTCTCTCCTCCTTTGGGGACTGCCGTGCTAACTGTGGCCCCCTTAAAAGGGAATGTGGGGGCACAAACCCCCTAATTACCCAATGGAGTGATGTTTTGGGGGCCTTGGCCATTTCTGAGGTCTGCCGACCCAAATAAGGTTATAGGCTCCAGCTTGCTAACTGAAATCCAAGTGACCATCGAGAGAAAATGTTACACAATATTGTGAGTTAAGGTGAGCTGTGATAAGATGGGATGGGAGAACCCTAACAATCTTGAGGTCTGCAAATCAAGGGATAACCTATGGCACAGTGCTCAGGGGGTTGCTGCCCAAAGCAACTTCGTGGGTATCTTTGTTATGTAATCTACAATCCACAGGCATTGCTCCCTGATTCCAAACTGCCTTGAGAAATACAAGTTATTTTATAAATGCTGCCATAAAGCTATAAAACAGAGCAGCCATTATTTGGCCCATCAGGGTTAGGCTTGTTAGGGTTATCATGTTGAGCTTGATACTGTACACTCCTCATTTTGAAGCACAGGGCTTTCTCATCGCAAAGGCCTGTTTCAAGAGTTTGTTCAGAGAATAAAAACTTGCACAAAGGGGCTTCTTTAGGATTGCTTCCCACTGAACGGGGAAACCCTTAGATGTCTGGTCCTTTTCTTTTCTAAAGTAGGTCCAAAGCTTTATCACTGGGTGCAATCATAAGAAATCGCACATCTTCACAAGAGTCAGGATATGGCTTTAGTTCGATGCTGAAAAATCTCTTTTCATAGGGCAGGCACTTCTCTTTTTTCTTCCTGAGCCAATGTTGTGCCAAAACCCAAATGACAAAATGACAGACTTGAGAGAAAAGCAGAAATTATGGGTTGGCTCCCTAGCTGAGGTGAGCTTCCGCCATGGAAGAGCCCTCCTGGCTGTTCACAAGAGATGACCAGATGTCCCCATTGGCTGAGGGATTTCTTCGATATTTTCTCTGGAAAGGATTTCTCCTGTTGTCTTCATCGGCTGGAGGGCGGGGGGGCTGTCATTTGCCCCCTGCCAAAAGTTTCCTTTTTCACTGCTCTGTGAAAACAATATTGCAAAAATGCAGATTGAATTGAATTCTTTATTGCCACTGTACGTATGTACACAGTATACATACAGTGAAATGCGCATAGCACTCAGAGACCAGACAAATATTAGATCAATTCTAATATGCACCTGTCTGTATAACTAACGGCCACAAGTTTATGCCAAAATCAGCTTCTGCAAATAGGATGCAAGAAAATGCCGTTTATCTCTCTCCTTGATAATTTTCTTTTATTTGTGCCTAGACCGTGGAGTGCCAGCATCCTGGTTTCTTAATCTGTCTTTCGTCCACAACCAGGTCCTAGAATCATAAAGTTGTCCAAGGTCTCTGAGCAGAGATATCTGACCACGGCTGAGTTGCTGTGACTCTGTTTTCTCGCCAGCTCCTGCATCTCCACCGTTAAGAGACAGGATATGATTTACTGATTGAGTCTGTATTTATTTTTAATGCAGCTGCCCAAGCAGTCTAAAAATGAAATTGTGGACTTTTGCTTGATATTTGTTCAATCCTCTCTTGAGATGAGGAGACCCAGAGTGGGGGTAAAAATCTGGCCAGGGGCAGGAGGCCTATTTGTGCTATATTAATTCTATGTATTTCTTAAAAGTTTTATATCCCCCCTGCCCCCATTATTATTCTCTTTTTCCCTTTCCAGACCACCTCCCTAATCATCTCTTCCCTTTAGAGATCCTCCCCCCAGTAGAGCGTTGAAGCTTTCCCCGACTCTTAGTTCTGCAGAGATGAGGAAATGGCCACCTCTGTCTGTCTTTGGATGGGCTGTGACCTCCAGGATAGAATCCAGGGAACATCTACCTTAGTTCCACCACTTCCCTTGATGGAAGAGGGGGAAGAGAATGCCTCCATCGGGTCACTGGAAGTTGCCCTGTGACATCACCACCACCGTGTCCAGGGTTCTGCTCCAACACGTTCTCACATCTCCCACGCTTCTCTTCCGTCTCCCAGTCCCCACCCAGGTTGCCACGTGAGCTCCCACAGGCAGTCTTGCTGGTTTTGTATATTAATGGAATTGCTTCCAATTTTCAGATTATTTATTTATTTTTTATAAGAGGAGGAAAGGAAGAATGAGGTTGGGCACCCCAAGAATATTTCTTCATTAAAACGGATCCTTCTTTTCTCAGTGATGGTTGTTTTTTTTTTAACTGAAAGTGTAAGGGAAGTCAACAAAGGCATTTTCAGTCCACACAATGATTGCCTTGGAAATCAGCAAGCAGGCCAGACCAGAAAAGAGATATTACTGGTGGGGGTGGCAAGAGGGAGGGAGGTTGCATAATTTCCTTGAAAAAGGAAAAAGAAACCTTTTCCCATGGACTGTGTGAGAGAAAGTATGTGGTTAAAGGTTTAGAAATCCTCACCGATAAATGCCAGTAATAGCTCCTCTCCTATTTAAGGAAAGAGCCCATAACCAAAGATGTTTGCCTTGACAGAACGGCTACACTCCGCTGCACATTGCTGCCAAGAAGAACCAGATGGACATAGCAACCACATTGCTGGAATACGGTGCTGACGCCAATGCTGTCACCAGACAAGGCATTGCTCCCGTGCATCTGGCTTCCCAGGAGGGCCACATGGACGTGGTCTCCTTGCTTCTCACCAGAAATGCCAACGTGAATCTCAGCAACAAGGTGTGTGTGGGCAATGGAGAGAGTCTCTGCTCCCCAATGGCCTGGGCTGGGTTGTGCTGCCACCCCATTCTTCACAATAACTCCAGGGAGTCCGCAGGGAATCTTATTCCATGACTATGAGTTTTTCATGACATTCAATCTCTGCCTGTGCAAGGATGTGGAATAGCTTGCAAGCCAGATTTAATGGCATGAATGCTGCCGGGAGAGGATCGTCAAAACTGCGATCCAGGACAAATATAGATCCCTGCCTCGCACAGGAGAGTCGTGTGAATCCTGAATGTTGAATTCTACAAGGGATTTTTTAAAAAAGGTTTAATGAAATGTTACCAGATTCTCTTAATCTTTCTCTCCTTCTTCATAGGTAGGTATAGATAGATAGATAGATAGATAGATAGATAGATAGATAGATAGATAGATAGATAGATAGATAGATAGATAGATAGATAGATAGATAGATAAACAGACAGAGGTAGATAGATAGATAGATAGATAGATAGATAGATAGATAGATAGATAGATAGATAGATAGATAGATAGATAGATAGATAGATAGATAGATGATAGATAGATATAGATAGATAGATAGGTAGATAGATAGATAGATAGATAGATAGATAGATAGATAGATAGATAGATAGATAGATAGACAGACAGACAGACAGACAGACAGACAGACAGACAGACAGACAGACAGAGATACAGATAGATAGATAGATAGATAGATAGATAGATAGATAGATAGATAGATAGATAGATAGATAGATAGATAGATAGATAGATAGATAGATAGATAGATAGATAGATAGATAGATAGATAGATAGATAGATAGATAGATAGATAGATAGATAGACAGAGAGATAGATAGATAGATAGATAGATAGATAGATAGATAGATAGATAGATAGATAGATAGATAGATAGATAGACAGGTAGAGATAGATAGATAGATAGATGATAGATAGATAGATAGATGATAGATAGATAGATAGATAGATAGATAGATAGATAGATAGATGATAGATAGATGATAGATAGATAGATAGATAGATAGATAGATAGATAGATAGATAGATAGATAGATAGATAGATAGAGGCAGACACAGACAGACAGACAGACAGAGATACACAGATATAGATAGATAGATAGATAGATAGATAGATAGATAGATAGATAGATAGATAGATAGATAGATAGATAGACAGATAGATAGATAGACACAGAAACAGATAGATAGATAGATACAGATAGACAGACACAGACAGACAGACAGATAGAAAAAGACAGACAGACAGATAGATAGATAGACAGATAGATAAAGGAAGAGACATCTAACACTTATAGTTCACTTGTCTTACACCTCTCTTTATTTTTGTGTCCTGGTGTCAAATGATTCTTCTGACTCATAGGACTGAATTACAGGGATATTGTAGGGTAACTCTGATAGTTCTATTACATCTATTGCAATTTCACTATAGAACCACAGACCATCATCGTACAGAGTTGACTAAATGCAAATTAACCAGTTTAATCTTCACTGAATTAATGCAAAATGTGCATAAAATGAAGTGAGAAAATTCCTTTTGCAGCCTGTTGCCTTGGTCCTCAAATGGTTGCCCACCTCCTCACCCCCCCCCCAAAAAAAAAACCACAGCAAAAGAAGCCACACACCCAGATCATGTGGGCCACCTGATCTGATAGCAGGGACATTTCTTCTGCTCTGAGGCTTGTAGAAGACCAAATACGATGGAACAAAAGTGATTGTGGCTGGTAAAAATGTTGTTCAGTTCAAGGCATTCAATGGGCTTGTGGTATCATTCTTAGAAAGTCCAGTTGTTGCTTTGGGCACCTTTGAGATCTTAGGTATGGTCTTTTTCGATTGTAGGAAAATGCAGCACTGCAAGGAAACCTCAGAGCATCTTTTTGATTAGTTTTCTACATGGCAAATGAATGTTCAGGATGAATAAACCTTGAGGAAAAGGGTTCCTGGAGTAGTTGTGCTGTGCCAGCAAGATAGGATCGTACCATGTATTTTACCCCAACACAAACAATAGTTGTTCCTTTATAAAGCATGGCCACTGACTTGTTCCTGCAGTATCTATTCCTTTTTCAGTCTTTAACTGTGTACTTGGATGTACCTGGTTGAAATCTGTATTGAGCACCACAGGTGCATTTTCTGCTGACGCTAAGCTCAGTCCCAGCTTCTCTAGGCATTAAAAGCCAGTTCCCGATGCTTCTGAGCAGATCCTTCTGCCCCCAAAACTGATTCGCTGCATGTGATTTGCAGAGTGGCCTGACTCCGCTGCACTTGGCAGCCCAGGAGGACAGAATCAATGTGGCAGAGGTGCTGGTCAACCAAGGAGCCGTGGTGGATGCACCCACTAAGGTAGGATTCGTGGAAAGGTTGTATTTCTTAAAAGTTTTATATTCCCCCCCCCCCCGCCCCCGTTTATTACTCTCTTTTTCCCTTTCCAGACCACCTCCCTAATCATCTGTCCCCTTTAGAAATCCTCCTTCCCAGTAGAGCGGTTAATCTTTCCCCAGAATCTTAGTTCTGCAGGGATGAGGAAATGCCCACCTCTGTCTGTCTTTGGATGGGCTGTGACCTCCAGGATAGAATCCAGGGAACATCCAAGGAGCCTCTGTGGCACAGTGGTTGGAGTGCAGTACTGCAAGCTACTTCTGCTGCAGCCAGCTGCCTACAATTTGGCAGTTCAAATCCCACCAGGCTCAAGGTTGACTCAGCCTTCCATCCTTCCGAGGTGGGCAAAATGAGGACTCAAATTGTTGGGGGCAAGAGGCTGACTCTGTAAACCGCTTAGAGAAGGCTGTAAAGCACTGTAAAGTAGCATATAAGTCTAAGGTTAGTTCCACCACTTCCCTTGATGGAAGAGGGGGAAGAGAATGCCTCCATCGGGTCACTGGAAGTTGCCCTGTGACATCACCACCACCGTGTCCAGGGTTCTGCTCCAACACGTTCTCACATCTCCCACGCTTCTCTTCCGTCTCCCAGTCCCTACCCAGGTTGCCATGTGAGCTCCTACAGGCAGTCTTGCTGGTTTCGTATATTAATGGAATTGCTTCCAATCTTCAGATTATTTATTTATTTTTTATAAGAGGAGGAAAGGAAGAATCAGGTTGGGCACCCCAAGAATATTTCTTCATTAAAACTGATCCTTCTTTTCTTGGTGATGTTTTTTTTAACTGTAAAGATTGTATTTAAACAATCCCAGGAGAGGCAAGTTAACCTGAGTAAAACCAGTTCCTCCCCCACTGCCCTTTCTGACTTGGGAATTATTTCTTGTGTCAATGGCACCTTTGTTCAATAAAAGCATATAAATAAATATAACAGCACAGCTGGGTTGGATCATGGATGCAGCTGATCAGATCTCTTCTGGTGCTTGGCCAGCTGCCTTTGGACTCCTTCCTTGGGCCCTTCTAATTGTGTGACTGATGTCATCACTGTTTTCTCCAGTCTGTGGATGGATGGTCCTTCTCATTTCCACCATGATGCCTACTGTAAACCCTCAAATACTCTGCCTCCTTCAATCAATCCCAGATGCACAGTTCTGCTTTGAAACCGATTGGCCTGTTTAGCTGTGAGGTGTATGGCATCATTAGCGTCTTGGACAAAAAAAACAAAAAACCAGCCACAGGAAGTTCAGACGACAACTTCCATAATCGTAAGAGTCACTTCCTGAGCTGGCTGAGGCATACAGGAGGTGAGGGTGTGGCCCTAAATCTTTGGACGGTTAAAGGAGTTGGAAGGCAGCAAAGGATTTTTGCCTGTTTTTCTTCAAGAAGCATGTTGACTCCTGGCCAAAAATGTTGGTGCAAAAGGCCGGTTGAGGGACTTCTCAAATCGGGAGGAGTAGATCTCGTAAGAGTAGATAAATCGGACAAATTCTCTTCCTTTAGATCAGGTGAAAGAAGATGCTTGCCTTCATTCCCTCTCTAGCCTTAAAAACAACATGGAATGGAATGGAATGGAATGGAATGGAATGGAATAGAATGGAATAGAATAGAATAGAATAGAATAGAATAGAATAGAATAGAATAGAATAGAATAGAATAGAATAGAATAGAATAGAATAGAATAGAATAGAATTCTTTATTGGCCAAGTGTGATTGGACACACAAGGAATTTGTCTTGGTGCAGAAGCTCTCAGTGTACATAAAAGAAAAGATACATTCGTCAAGAGTCAAGAATCATCAGGTACAACACTTAATAATAGTCATAGGGTACAATAAGCAATCAAATCATACTAGGAAACAGCCAATATAGATCGTAAGGCGACAAAGTTACAGTCCTACAGTCACAAGTGGGAGGGGATGGGCAATAAGGAGTGATGAGAAGATTAACAGTAATAGTAGTGCAGACTTGTAAATAGTTGGACAGTGTTGAGGGAATTATTTGTTTAGCAGAGTGATGGCTTTCGGGAAAAAACTGTCCTTGTGTCTAGTTGTTCTGGTGTGCAGGGCTCTATAGCGTCAGCCACCACAACAAAACAACAACAAAAGCAACAACAAAACCACCACAACAACCAGAACAAAAATAAAAAAATAAAAACCCAGACTGTGTAGGAGGCCCAACTGCCTACCTGGGTGAAGGCAAGCTGTGTGGTCTCCCTGCCCTCCTGCTCGGAGAAAGACCAAGGGTCCATTGTGGACATAATAACAGACAGCCCAGCCGGATATTCCAATGAAAGGGTTGCAGCCTTTTTCTTTTGGCAATGGAAAAAAAGTCTGCTCCAGTAATAATTACCTGCCCTTGTCCTCTTATCAAAGGTCAGGAAGCTGATTACCCTGTCATAAAAGTTGGTGCTGGCACGGTAGCCTGCAGTAGCAAAATCCATGGAGGGAAAAACAGGCAGACAGAGAAGAGAAGAAATCTCACACATAAACTACTACATTTAGGCCCAAATACTTTAGGAAATCAGTTGGGAACTGGAACTGTTTCAAGTCAGCCTACTTTCTTGAGGAGGAGGTAGTGGTACTTTCAGTTTCTTATTTTTTTATTTTACTGCCTCTTTCCAGCACATTCAGTAAATCATTTTTTAAAAAGCATTTCTCGAGACCCGGAAGCTCTGGCAATTTAATTAGAAGCCTGTAAAACAAAATAGTCCCAAAGGAAGGGGAAGGAGATTGCAAATCTCAAAACTGTTTGGGTCTGAAATGCCGTCTCAAAAATGAGGACGTTGCTGCAACATTTAGGGCTATTTTCATTGCATTCTCTGAATTATTTACCTGGTGCAGAGAATAGCAATCAAGATTTGCTGAGGGGGCCTGATAGTCCAGTACAAGGAGCAGCACTTGGATCTCAGGCCAGATCAGAATGAAAAGGTGTGATCAAAATTGGGTCTCCGTACCTGGAATTCACCTGTAAGAAGCCATTTGTGTAGTTGATTGTATCACTAGATGGCGTCCCATATACTTTGCCCTCCTGTAAACCAATCCAGAAATTAAATTTCCTCTGCCAAAAATTATGTACAGTGAAAAAGAACTGTGCTCAAGGGCTGTGTTTGCACACCGTATTTACTAGTGGCTTTCTTTGCAGGACATGTTGAGTTTGTTTAGCATTGCACTTGACTAGGTTCTTGTGAGATACGTTCAAGCTGTTTGGTCACCTTACCATTCGTTGCATTGTTGAACCCACCAAATGGTGAATTCAATAACCAAGTCAAGTGTAATCTCATTTGTTATGTTTCCTTGTTTAGGTGAAAGAAAGGAAATGATAATGAATGGAAGACAAATTCATTTTGTTGTTTCTGTTAAGTCTTATTTGATCCACCAATCAGTTCCATAAAGGAAAGAGTGGAGAGGCTAAGTTAATGGCCAAAATATTCACATTTTGACTGAATTAAGCTGAAAAAATAAAGACAGGGGAGTTGGCTCTGTTTTACGTGTTTTTAATGTTCCCCACATTTTCTGTGCAATCTAAAAGGTTATTTGTTGTTAAAGTAGAAAAGATAGATCAGAATATAATTTTCCCAGAGGACTGCAGGCCACATTTTGCTTAAATCTTCTGGATGATCTTAAAATACCTCAAATAAATTTTGGGCAGATTCTCAAACCAGGTTCACGTTCCAAGAGCTGGGATGATGCCAAGAAAGAAAACAGCCCTTAGTACATAAAAGTGGATGCTTGTTGACCACCTGCTGAGTTGTCTGTGGATCATGTGACCTTCTGTCTCCAGAGATGCTGGGCAGGGCTGTGAGAAGGAAATGCTGGTTGGTTTCTCATCCTTGCTTAGCTCTATCAAGCAAAATCTGCTAGCTGGCAGGGTCTCAGTAGATCCTGTTGGTTTGTGTCATAGGACGATCACTGTATTTTAAAAACAAAACAGCAGATGCCACCATAAAAATGTGGATATAGTTTGTTATCAAGGGTGCAAGTGAGTAAATAGCTCCATACTAAATGGTGTCTAGTAAAAAAAGTACTTGTGTCTCAAGGAAGAGGTGTGGGAATGTACGCAAGCAGGGGCTGGAGGGCTTTTATTTGTGGTGCAATTGTACATCAGAAAAGATCACATTACCTTGACTCTTTTGTGAACTGTCCCTGTCATGCGTTCCCAGCTCAGTTCTGCTAAATAAGCATCTGTCTCGAAAGGAGAGATAATATTATCTTGATGGAAATGATAAGGCTTAAATTGCCCATGACTTTTAAGGGTAACTGTGATGATCCTGAAAGGTCTGAAGACAGCACTTCCTCCTCCTCCTCAGCATTCTTGATGGAGCCGAATTTCTCTCTCTCTGGGATATCCCCCCACCCTCTTTTTTAAAAATTGTAATGCAATCCTTGAGGCTTCCTCAGCCCTACAGAGTAGGTACGTATGTTCATTGTGACAGGGGCCACACAAAAAAGTCAGCACCCCAGGTGCCATGTGTCCACCTCGTGTTTTCATCTTGCATGTCCTCTAAGTTGCTCAGGTGAACATTTCTGGCCAGCCGGGCCTCTCCCATTTTGTGAGTTTTTGTGATACCCCCATGGGATAGGATAGTTGTGATGGAACCGTTTAGCTCAGCTTCCTCCTTGCAAGGAGACTTGAATCCAGATCTCGTGGCTCAAAGTCCAGCAGTCCATTTGATCGAGGCAGCATTCCCAGCCTACAAAATTCCTAGCTAGCACCACAAATTCAGAAATGGATTAAATTATGGCTGCGGCCTTTCTTTGGTGCCCTATTGCAGTACAATAGGGATTCATTTAAACTGAGTCCATCTGCTTTTTGGCCCAATGCGTTCTCTGAAAACCCTTTTTAAAAACACAAGTGGAGCTACTTTAGACCTTGGTGGGAGTGGAGGAGAAGACTTGGAGATTAAACGCATGACGTTATTCCGTTTAGTGCCGTATTAATCACCCCGCCATTCTTTTTTTGCACTTTCCTTTGTCTGGATTTAATTTTAGATGGGCTACACTCCATTACACGTTGGGTGCCACTATGGAAACATAAAGATAGTTAATTTCCTCCTGCAGCAATTTGCAAAAGTGAATGCCAAAACCAAGGTGAGATATTTTTTTCCCCCCTCTGTCCCTCCTTCTCATCTCTTGTCTCCCTTCCTCTGTGTGGATGTGGATGGGGGTGAGGTTCCTGGAAGGCCTCTTGCAACCGCTTCCTTTCACTTTTCTTCTCCTTAGAACGGCTACACACCCCTGCACCAAGCGGCTCAGCAAGGACACACCCACATCATCAACGTCCTGCTGCAGAACGGGGCATCTCCCAACGAGCTCACGGTGGTAAGAAATTGGGTGGGTGGGGAGAGATCTCTGGGTCCCACTTTTGGCAGGCTCCCTTCTTGGCTGGTAACTGCTGCTCTTCCACTTGTGTTCATAATTCTGGGGTCCTCAGAACGGAAGGAGGCAGCTCAGTTCTCTGTATATAACCCTGCATTGGGGAGGGGGGGGCGTCAGACTTGCACCGGGCTCTCCTCGTTCTCAAGAAGCAGGTGGCCCTTGGGCCATCCTCCACTCCTGCCTGTGGGTGGCTTTCATAGAAGAGCTCAAGAGCGGTCCTCTCTGTCTCATGACAGTTGAGATGCTTTTGCTATTTTGATTTACAGCCAACCTTGAACACGAGTGTTTTCGTCACCTCTCCACTCTGCAGGGTGCATTTAAAGCATGGGTCCCCAAACTTGGCAACTTTTAAGACTTGTGTACTTCAACTCCCAGGATTCTCCAGCCAGCTTCTCCAGAGCAGCTATGCTGGCTGGAGAATTCGAGGAGTTGAGGTCCACAAGTGTTAAAGTTGCCAAGTTTGGAGACCTCTGATTTAAAGTATCCCTTTTCTTGGAATTCATAAACTTGGTCACAGATGGAGTGTCGATAACCCCAACTGTCTCTGTTTGCTCTTCAGTAGTTGGTTGTTCAAGCCAGACTTTACTTTTCCATTTGCTTCCCATGGAAACGGCCTCAAACTGACCCTTCCTAGTAGATAGCAGCTCTGGTTGCCTCTCCAGTGGAGAAGTTGCTGGAGTCCCTCTTCTTAGGAAGTTTTTCCTCCTCTAGAATGGGAACACGGCCCTGGCCATCGCCAAACGCCTGGGCTACATCTCTGTTGTCGACACGCTGAAAATAGTGACGGAAGAGACAACAACGACAATTGTAAGTATGGCTACCTGTCTATGTCTTTCCAAAGAAACAAAGGGAACAGAAATGAATTGGTGCTCTCTGACAGCTTGGTTCCTTTCTTCCAGACGTTTCATTATCCTGGTGATGTTTCCTAGTTTGGGTAATGAAACAACTGCAAAAAAGCAACCAAGTTCAAAGACCCTTGTTTCAATGCTGAGCTATAAATATTCTCCTTTATTAGAAGTGCATCAGGCTCAATGCCAAAGCAGTCTATCCACCTTAGACCAGTGGCGGTATGCTACCGGTTCGGCCTCCAACGATCATCTGAGAGGAGCAAGAAAAGAAAAGCGCAGGATCGGCCCTCTGCGCTTTTCTTATCCTCTCAACTGATTGGCACTGCAGGCCTCAGCTGGTGTGTGGACAGCTACATGCGCCCGCGTTAGGTGCGTGCGCGTTAGGTGCGCATGTGTGTGTGCGATCACTGAACTGGTAGTGGAACAGGTAGGATCTCACTGCTGCCTTAGACCAGAGCTGGGCGGCTGATCCTCAGGATGATCCAGGGTAGCCGGTTTCCATTACAGAATCCTCTCCAGCCAGAAAATGGAGCCAGTTTTGGAGAGCTGGAAAACCTTCCCTGCAGTCCAGCTCAAGCGACTGACCTCCCCTCCTGGTTAAATGAGAAGAGCTGGTTAGCCGGTGCGCTTCAGGCTGCAGAAGTTCCCATGGAGACCTTTTGTCTCCATCGCCTGAACAGCGTCTATCTGAGCTGAGAGCTCAGACTTAGAAGCAGAAAAGGGAGTGCACAAGGCAGATGTAAATTCAACCGAGGGAAGCTCAAGTAGACCCACCTCAGCTCGCTCCCTCCTCTATTATTTTCCCCCATTCCAGAAGTTCCTAATGTAATTCTAGGCTGACAGAGTTGCCTTTGCAGCGTGCAAATAATTTTACAGAGGCAGGTTTAAAATAAAAAGGAACTAATGGAAAGCAAAGCAGCAAGTTCTATAAAATGGGTCAAGACGAAGAGAAGCAGATGAAACGGAGCAGTGAGCACAATAACTACTGAAACAACAAGGAGCAGCCGGCCATGTTGCATTGGGAAGGCTGTGTTCTCCTAACGTTGCAATGACATTCATTCCAACATTTTTGTTGTTGTTACTGATTGGCAGATCGATATTCTCCTTTTTGTCTCAAATTAGTTTCAGCACTCGTGAATCAAATAATTAAATATTCATTGTTTATTAGATTGATATCCCTCCTATCTTTTAGGGTGGGAAAACTCAAGATGCAGTACATAAGAATCCTCCCATTTCCACACACACACCCATAGGCTAGGTCAGGGGTGTCAAACTCAAGGCCTGGGGGCTGGATCCAGCCTGTGGGGGTGCTTAGATTGGGCTCGCAGGACTGTCCTGGAAACAGTGAAGGACTGGCCCGTGGTGCCTCTGCCAGCTTGGGAGGGCCTCTGTTTTCACTGGCAGAGGATTGCAGGAAGTTGTCACAACCAAAAAGGGAGTTCAGGAGCCCATTTTCACTGGCAGAGTGCTCAGGCCGCCAAACGCCCCCAACATGAGTGACATTGAGGGTCAAAAATAACTCTGATGTGCCCCTAAATGAAATTGAGTTTGACACCTCTGGGCTAGGTGGAACCGACCAGCTCAAGATCCCTGGGGTTCTTTTGTGGCTAAAGGGGGTGGGGTCTTGAACCCCACCCCAGACCTTCCTTATTAGGAAATCCCAGGGCTGTGGAGTAGATGGTGTGCATATGGGGGGGTAAAACTTTCTGAGGAAAGCAAGAAAGTAGCTACCGTAGACTTGCCTGGAAGCAGCCATGTTAGAAACACCCCAATGGGTAGGAGTAGAGTTCCCATCATATTCAGACAGTGGTGGGGGGACGATGGGGGCTGTAGTCCGACCCACCTGGAGAGGATTGGTCCACACAGTGACATCAGCATCCCTTTGAGTATTTGCTGTAACGATAAAATTGAATTGGCATCCTTCCATCTCAAGGGACTAAGGTATCATGCTCTGAAAAGAGGTCCTAAAACAGCATCTAGTATGGCTAAAAAGGCCAATTCGAGAGGGGCAACCCCTTCCACACTGAGGACAGATACAGCCTGTCTCCTGTCCAGCCCCCGGATTTCGCTGGTTCTGGGATGGCCTCTTTGCCTCAGCCTGCCAAACGAGTGTCTCTTCTTCGAATTGGAGAAGGCCATGCTGCGTCTTTAGCCTCCAAGCTGAACAATCAGAGGTCAAGGTTTCCCAGCCATTGATGTCCATTCCCAAGGCCTTTAGATCCCCCTTGCAGAGCTCCTTATATCGCAGCTGTGGTCTCCCTCTTGGGTACTTTCCCTGCACTAATTCTCCATACAGGAGATCTTTCGGAATCCGCCCATCAGCCATCCTCACGACATGCCCAAGCCAGTGTAGACATCGCTCTTTCAATAGTATATACATGCTAGAAATTCTGATGGTAAAATAGGCACATGAAATACTGCAAGAGATCAGGGGGAAACTCACTTTATTTCATGTAGATTATGAATACAAGAGTTTCCGGAGAACGTTACTGATAATTTTAAGTTGAACCGATGCTTCTTCTTTCCTTTTTAACAGACAGTCACAGAAAAACATAAAATGAATGTTCCAGAAACCATGAATGAAGTTTTGGACATGTCGGATGATGAAGGTATGTGGAAGAGAAGACAGTGTTAGTTGTGCATGAAAGATACTGTTATTAAGAAGACCCCCCTTTCCAGTGGGGTTTTCTATTACAATTGCTATGATAAATTGTTTCCTTGGATTTGTAAAATGAGCCTAACATTTTATTCACTTGAATTGTACAGCATGTAAAGCGAATGTCCCTGAAATTCTCAGTGAAGGTGAATATATTTCAGACGCTGAAGAAGGTATTTCTGGCGCCTTTTCTCTCCGAGTTGCAGTGGACTCTGCCCTTCAGAGTTTCCACTTTTTCTCCTAACAAACCGCCTATCAAAGCTGCATATACACTACAGTGTGTACTTCCAGTGCAAAGCCAACAGGGCTTCTTTGCCCCTTTCCCTTCGCCCAGGCAGCTGAACCTGCCTTGACCTTGGTTAAGCCTATCCCTCCCTCTGCCTGTTGGAGGATGAAGTTTTACAAGAAGGAGCTTCTTTGGGGCATGCAAGAATCTAGCATGGTTGTCCTCCATTTGTGGGTGGCCCCAGACAGTGGAGCTGTTTTCCCCGCTTCCGTTGCACAGGTTTATTCAGAGCTGAAGTTCCAACCAGCATTAGGGTACCTGTATGAACAGAAAACAGCTGTATCTGAGTGTTTAGGGATGCATCTTCAGACTGAGGTGCTAATTGCCTCCTACCATAATATAGGAGTAGAATAATAAATCCTACAATAATGATCTGTTTTGGGAAATGACTGGCTGGTCCCAGTTTTGCAATTACTTCATATTTTAGAGAAGCATGTAAAGAACAATAGTACTTGCTGTGTTTGTGTGTAGTTATGAAGAAAAGAGCCCCCATCCAATGACATTCCTCATTCTGTCAATAGCAAAGAGTACAAGTGACTTCTTCCCACCTTTCAACACCTGCAGGTTCTTAAGCATAGAGTAGATGGAACGTGCTTAACTCAGCAAGAATTTTAACCCTGGTCCAACTCTGTCACATTATCTTGGATTGTCCAAGAATCCAGTGCATCTTTTACTATGGGAAATTCCTTATTAAGATGTCAACAGAAACTTTGCACCCAAAGGGCGTGGTCTGCCAACGAAGTGGTACAATTTGTTTCAAGCAATTTACTGTTTTTATCTTAGTGGCTAAAACCCCGAAACAACTGGAGTGACATTGTAGGGTTTTTTGGGGGTGAAAAGTACTAGCCATACACACTTATGTATATGCAGCAAACTCCTCTTTCACTAACATCGTCAATTCTCTTTAGCCACTAGAGTGCCTTCATGACCTCTTACCTGCCTTAATGACGATATAACCTTCTGATTTGGTTCAGCTCCCTTTCTTTATTCTTTTAATCAAATTGCCATTAATCTTCTTGGGACATTCTCTTATGGGGTTGTTGCTTTTTTGTAAAATTAAGAGTTTCTATATTATTGTATTAATCAGACCTATAAATATGAGAGATGTATATTTTAAGCAGACTGTCTCTATGGAGGAAAAGTAGCACAAATCTTTCATCCTAGGGTTCATGAAAGATGGATGGATGAATGGATGGACAAATATGGGCTATTTTTAACTTTACTGCATATTCTGAGATATTGGTTTAAAATAGTTGAGACAGAGAACCTAAAGCAGAAAGTGACTTCCATAGTTGTTCTTGTTTTTGAGGTCTGAAGTTGGTGTTGGTTTAATTTCATTAAGAACAGAAGCATCTTCTCTATAGCTGTCAATTGCAGGTGATTTATTAATTGATTCCTTGGTTGTCACATTGCAAGCCATCTTAAGCCATTAATGTAAGGTGATTGAGCCAACATTGATAGGACAGAGAGTTGAGTTGTAAAGTTGAGTTGAGTTTTAAAGAGATAAGTGTATATTTTGATGAATAACGAAATGCATTTTGGATTTTGGAATGACAAGGAAATATTATTTGGCAGCCAGCCCAACCTTGGTTCTTACTTCTGCCTTGTGCAAAACCTGTTCAGCCTGTATATTTGCAAACAAATGTATTAAAGGCCTCCCAGCAACAGGAAGAGAAACCCTGAGTTCCCAATCCTGAGAGAATATGAAGAACAAAACAACACTTACTAGGTGCCACGTCTATAATACATAATAATACTTGGCTATGTCTTTATAAATGTTTGCCTTAGAACCACAGAGAAAGTAGACTGGTTGGTGAGCAAGATTTCTCGCAGAGCAAGAATTCCACAACACAATGAGGAAAAACAGTGTCAGTTATTTCTGTTAGTATTTTTTTTTTAGTATTTTAGTATTTATTTGATTTGTCAATCGCTTACAAGATACAGGTATAAGAATAAATATAGTTTTGAATACATGAGATAGATACTTATAAGAAAAATAAAAAACAACAGGACAGGGACGGTAGGCACGATTGGTGCGCTTAACCACGCCCCCTACAGAC